>NW_007740421.1:16569-18098 GCF_000696425.1 Galeopterus variegatus | reverse complement strand
AGCATAAATGGATGTCATTAGTAGCTTGTGATATGGTATTACAAAAACATGATAAGCACAGGAAAGAATTTGGCTTGTAACAACCAGTGGGGAAGGAGAAAAGAGAAAATGCAGATTCCAGGTCCTCTTAGTCAGGGCTCTACAGACAAATAAAACTAGTAGGATATACAGAGAGAGATTTAGTCTAAGAAATTGGCTCACACAATCATGGGGCTGGCAAATCCAAAATCTCTGGCCAGCAGGCCGGAAATTCAGGTAAAGGTTGACGCTGCAGTTCAAGTCTGGCTATCTGCTGGCTATCTGCTGGCTTCTTTCTCCAGAGACCCCAGTATTTTCTCTTAAGACCTTCAACTGATTGGACGAGGCTCACCTACATTAGGGAGGGCAATTTTCTTTTCTCAGTCCACCAATGCAAATGTTATTCTCATCCAAGAAATGTCCTCACAGACACACCCAGAACAATGTTTAACCACATATATGGTCACCCTATAACCCAGTCAAGTTGACACAAAAAATTAACCTTTACTGTCTGGAGGCAGAATTGTCTCTTCTACATTGAATCGTCTATCTTGGCTCTCAAGGCATTCAGCTGTTTAGATGAAGCTCACCCACATTACAGAGAGCAATCTGCTTGACTCAAAGTCTACTGACTGTAAATGTGAATCACATCTAAAAATATACCTTTGGTGACCTGTAGCTGACTCAGCAACACAAGCAGATCTCAAAAAAATATCAATTGCCTTGAAGGGGGCCTCATGGCTTGGGTGAGACATCCTGTTCTTAATCAAAGAATTCATGTGAGTTCTTTAAATTATTGATGTACCAATTAATATACAGCCTCCTAACTCTGAGTAAGCCACCAAGTTATCTTTAAGAATAGCCAAAGCATCATCTTGTACAAAGATGCTCCCTCCTGCACATAGACATTTTTGGCTCATGTGTTGTAATCTGTAACCAGTGGGTTGTACCTTCTGTCTTTTGCCCAGCAATGAAATGGGACAACTCTGGTGTGGGGAGTCCCCCTCCCTTTTCCAAACTTTCCCATAAAATCTGTCAGGTTGTAATAGACTTCAGAACACTTCCCAATGTTGTTGGTTTGATTTCCCAGGTCAATCCTCACATTTCACCTTAATTTTGGTCCACCCCTTCACAGAGATATCTGGACTGGCTTTTGACCAAATAGCTGGGCACCATGGCCTGGCCAAGTTGACACATAGAATCAACCATCACACAGGTATTGCAGGACAAATTAAGATGCTATAGCAATCTGCAAATCAAGGATGTGACTATTGAGAAAAGTCTCAAACCCAAAACCAAGTCCACAGTCCAGCTACTTCATCCCTGTTCAAATGTTTGCTTGGAATCATGTGGCTCCCAATAAATGTTTTGACAGGAATGAAATGTCCAGATAAAAAAGTCTCTTGGCCAAAGAAGACCTGAAGTCTCCAAGTCCATGTAATTAAATCCGGAGAGCAGGAGAGAGGCCCAGCTCTCAACAAGTGTGGGGAGCTGCTGCACCAGAGCTGGCT
>NW_007740421.1:14754-15488 GCF_000696425.1 Galeopterus variegatus | reverse complement strand
GAACCACGCTCAGGGAATGTTCCAGGGGCAGAGCCTTTGCCTAACCAAGAAGGGGGACCCCAGAAGGGGACCCAGCAACATTCCTGCAGAAAACTTCCAGATTCCCTGTGGGCCAGTGACCACCAGCTTTCTGCATTTCTGTCTGTCACAAGCTGGAGTTGCTCCCAAGTTGTCCCATTCTACTTCGCCATCGTACCTTGGGGCGGGGGGAAGGAGGACAAAGAATTTGTCATTTTAGTGTCAAGGTCAGATCCTGGACTTGAAGCCTGGTGCTGTCGTGGCATGAGACTTTGGCTGTCCTTCTTGGGAGGAGAGTGTAGCAGAGGAAAAATAATGTTCCCTCTACCTTTTCCAGGTTCTTAGCGGGGGACCCTTGTAACAAAAGGCAGATTAACAAGAGGAAAACCGAAGTCTCTTAACATGTATATTTTATGTACACAGGGGAGATGCCTGGAGGTGAGTAATTCTCAAAGAGGTGGTTAGAACTCTGGCTGATACAGCATCTGCAACACAGGACAATCCATTTTTACAGAAGCGATGAGACAAAGGAAAAGGAGTTTGAGCTTCTGGGGCGGCAAATTGTAGAAAGGCGAATACGTGGGGAACTAGGGGTAGACGCAGGTCAGTTAGTAAGTTTGTTATGTGGACCCCTCTGGTGCTGTCTTCTGGCTCCTAAGGGTCTAAAGTCATCTCAGATGAATGACTTTTGTCCTGCCTGGTAGAGAAGAGAGGGG
>NW_007740421.1:11014-13672 GCF_000696425.1 Galeopterus variegatus | reverse complement strand
CATTATAAACTACCCAGTCTGTGGTATTCTGTTCTAGCAGCACAAAACAGACTCAGACACAAGCTAACCACAAGGGAGGCATCTTATGTGACTGGTTAGAGGCGCATACTTGGCTTTCTTTGGTTGGTCCTAAGTTGGAAGTGGGGGCAAAGATGAGGGAAGCTGTCAATTATTAATCAAGTATTGGCCATTTTGGACTGATTGCTATTGTTTAGGTTACTGTTATTTTGTTGTTGTTGTTAATTAATTTATTATTATTATTATTATTATTTATATTCTAAGATGTTGCAGAACAGTTGGAGGGGAAGGGCGAAGGGGATAGAATGGAAGAGAGGAAGGAGGGAGGGCGTTGTGATCGAGGCTTCTAGCAGTGGCCCAGCTGTGGCTGGGCTGGATGTGGGCATTGGGGGGACATGGCTAAGATCCTCAGGCCCCCAAACTCTGGGAGCCTGGGGCACTTCAGGCAGCGGCTTGGTGGTCAATGCTCGGCTGGATACAGAGGCCCTTGGCCCTCCCCTGACCCCAGCTTGGGAGCCCAAGGGGCTTCCAGTCCTTCTAGGTTTAATAGGTGTTCTGTGGTGGTGCTAGACCTTTACTGATTAACATCAGAACTTTGTCTCTGATCTGTGAGTTTTTTTGTTTTTTCTTTCAGTTCTGCATTGGATTATTTGCTGCTCCTGTCACTTAAATTCTGCACTGGAACTAATTTGTTGTCCTTTGCTTACTTCTGAAATGGGGGAACTTCCTGTTGGAACCAGCATTTGACCCTGTGGTTGAGCTAAATAGCTGCTTTGCTGCCAATTCTCTGGGGAAGGCTTTTTGTGCAGCTCAGGTTTTCATTGTTGACCTCGTATGTACTAATGGGTTTTATGAGGTCTGATACACCTGGGTTGTGGAAACTCCGGTCTGGGCCTGAGTCTTCTCATCAAACTGCACCCCCTGCAGTTCTACATTCCTGACCAGTCACCACTGAGTGGTCCTGTGCTGATTGGGGGGCAGATCAGCTGTCCATGCTGTGCCCCAGTGTTCCCCTGGTGGGCCTGTCTCCCCCACCACCCGAACTCCAAACTCTTCCCATGGGACGGGCCATGTACTGGTCTCTTGCAAGGACTCACTGGCCTCTGAGTGGCTCTTTTTTTCAGTTGTTATGGCTCTTCACTCCTATGTGAGTCCACGGGAACCCTGTTAATGGTCCTGCTGGCCTGGGGCCTTCAATGCCCTCCTCTCCTCTGCTGCCTCCAAGCAACTTCATGGGAAGGGCACAGCTGTGGCTTGTGCCAGCCCTTGCTCTGTGCACTCACCAGGGCCAGCCTTGAAGTCATTGGGGCTTGAAACAGTCTGAGTGATCCTTTCTTTCTCTCATCGTGGCTTCTCCTGCCTTCATGTGCTCTGTAGGTCTCTCCTATTCCCCTGAGCTCTAGCAGCCTCAGCTTGGCTGTCATTGCTTTTTAATAGTTCTAAATTGGTTGATTGTGGGAGAGAGTGACACTGGGGATCATCTATTCTGCCATCCTGATCAGAAGTCCGACGTGGCATATTTCAGGATGGCGTGTTTGGCCACCCTTCAAAAATAAGGCACATTGGGGCTGGACAGTTAGCTCAGCTAGTTAGAGCATGGTGCTGATAACACCCACATCCAGGGTTCGATCCCTGTACTGGCCAGCCACCTCCCCCCAAAATAAAATAAAAATGAAAGTAATGTATATTCAGTGTGGAAGGGAGAAAACGGTAGTGCATTCTTGTGGCAAAGAGTTGGGCTCTCTGAGATTTAATATCATCCAGCAAATACTGCCTGCCTCATCCCCGTGGGATGAGCACCACTTACCGACTGCTAGCTCTGGGGCCCCTGAATGAGAGGGCACAGGAAACACATCCAGCCGAGCGGAGCCCAGAGCCCTGCAGCCCCCACAGGCCATGGGCAGGAAGTGCCTGTTTGTGGCTGTGGAACTGTTTGTTTCTCAGCAGCTACCACCAAAAGCTGACTGACTTAGGAACCCACGGCCCTGATTTGATAAACTAGAGATGTTTAGGAGTCTATAATAAAACTGACATTATTTTGAAATCCCAACTATTATAAAATGTAGTTTCTTCTAATCACTGGGTGTAAAATTCCTTGGGGCTGGCTGGTTAGCTCAGTTCATTAGAGCATTCTACTAACACCAAGGTCCTGGGTTCGATCCCTGCACCAGCCAGCCACCAAAAACATAAACAAAACAAACAAACTGCTTGAAAATTTGGGTTTCACTGGTTAACCACTTGATTTAGAGAGCAAAGTCTAGTGGTATGGTCTGAATATGTCCCCCAAAATTCATATGTTGATTGCATTAAGAGGTGGGGACTTTAGGAGGTAAGTCATAAGGGCAGAGCCCTCATGGACAAGGGACAAAGGGACCTCATAAAAGAGCTAGAAGGAGTGGGTTCATCCTCTTCTGCTCTTCTGCCATGTAGGGACACTTAGCACCATGTATGAGGAGAAGGCCTTCACCAGACACTGAACCTGCCAGCACGTTGACCTTAAACTTCCCAGCCTCGGAGCTGTGTGAGAAACAAATTTCTGTTGTTTATAAATCACCCAGTCTGTTGTATCCTGTTACAGCGGCATAAAGGCAGCTACTTAAGGTGAATTTTCATATCACACAATATGACCCAAGGTTCTAG
>NW_007740421.1:8969-10206 GCF_000696425.1 Galeopterus variegatus | reverse complement strand
TTATCTCACGGTGTCTGTCTGACAGGCAGGAATCTGAATGCAGTGTGTCTGGGTCCTGTGGACTCTCAGGAGGCTGCGATCAGGGTGCCAGCATGGTTGGAGTCATCTCAAACCTGGCTTGGGCAAGATTTGCTCCCAAGCACTTGCATGGGACTTTTGGCTTCTGGACTCACTCATGTGGACTTCTCTTCTGGGCTGCCCACAGCATGACACCAGCTTCCCCAGAGAGAGCAAGAGACAGCCCCCGATGGGAAGGGAGAGAGTGAGAGAAAGCCCCCGGTGGGAAGCCACATAACCTAATATCAGAAATGTCATCATTCCTGCCAGAATCCATTTGTTCAAGAAAGTCAGTAAGGCAAGGGGTGGGTGCTGCCTCAGGCAGGAACAGCAGGAGGGAGGAATCTCTGGGCACATTTGAGGCAACTGGCCACAAGGGGTTCCCTCAGAGGACCATGGTTTTGTTTGAAAGCTCTGATTTTAAGGTCCATTTTGCTTTGTTTGTGATGGTTCTATGAGATGTTATTGATAGTGACCATGTGTTATGGGCTGAAAAGTGTCCCCCAAAATTCGTATGTTGAAGTCCTAACACCCAGCACCTCAGAATGTGACTTTATATAGAGATAGGATCTTTGCAAAAGTCATCAAGTTAAAATGAGGTCATTAGAATGGGCCCTAATCCAATACACACGGTATCCTTCTAAAAAGGGGAATTTGGACACAGAGACCTGCACAGAGGGAAGACAGTGTGAGAAACACGGGAGAAGATGCTTCTGCAAGAAGAGGACAGAGGCCCCCGATGGTACCACAGCTGCCCACAGCTGGATCTTGGACCTCCAATCTCCAGAACTGTGAGGAAATGATTTCTGTTGTTTAACCCCCCAATCTGCGGTACTTTGTTACGACAGCCCCGGCAAACTCATATACCATGGCTCTGAGAAAACACTTTGCTCCTGATAATGGTCTCATAAAATTGCTCTGCTAGTGCCGTTTTGAAAACCCACATGACCATAAACTCTGTGTGGTATACTCTTGGAGAAAGACTGTTTCTGATGCACACCTAGAAGATGGGATCTGTCATTTGTTCATGAATGTCACTAATTATACCTCTGAAATATTGAACTACATTCTTTCAGTCGACTTGGATGGCCTGAGAACTCAGAGAAATATTTACATGTGAAATGACACAATTTTTTGAATTTTTTTCCAAAATAATCTGAGAGGAGGGTAGAGGTAGCAA
>NW_007740421.1:6664-8716 GCF_000696425.1 Galeopterus variegatus | reverse complement strand
CACTTTGCTCCTGATAATGGTCTCATAAAATTGCTCTGCTAGTGCCATTTTGAAAACCCACATGACCATAAACTCTGTGTGGTATACTCTTGGAGAAAGACTGTTTCTGATGCACACCTAGAAGACGGGATCTGTCATTTGCTGATGAATGTCATTAATTATACCTCTGAAATATTGAACTAATTCTTTCAGTTGACTTGGATGGCCTGAGAACTCAGAGAAATATTTACATGTGAAATGACACAATTTTTTGAATTTTTTTCCAAAATAATCTGAGAGGAGGGTAGAGGTAGCAACGAGTCAAGGGCTGGCCAGTTAGCTCAGCTGGTCAGAGTGTGGAGCTAACAACACCAAGGTCGTGGGTTCAGATCTCCTCGCTGGCCAGTGCCCAAAATAAATAAATAAACGAGTCAAGATTGGTCTCAGGCTGACACTTGCTGGTTTGTTTCATCATTTTGTCTGTCTTTCTATATGTTTGAAATTTTCCATATATTTTTAAGAAAAATAACTCATTTAGCACTTTATTTTTGTTCTTTTTAGTCAGTTTGCAAAGACTTTGAGGTCACCTTCTTAGTTGGCAAGACCCTGTCATACGGTCATAGTTAAAGTCATGGCTATGCATGTGAAAGTACTTCAAAGATGCGTATTGAAAGATAATATAAACCTTTCCATGAACTTTTTGAAGTTCCCTCGACTGTTTCGCATACTCGCTAGGAGGCTGTGATTTCATTATTGTCTTCGTTTCTTTCCACTGAGAGCAGACATGTCCTGCCGTAGAAGGCGTGTTGTATCCACACAGAACCCTCATGTCTGTTACGGTCTCCGATAGTCCCATATTCGTTCATTCAGCCACACTCTGCAGGGACAGGAAACATCCCTGCCCTTGAGAAACTCAGACAAAACAGCGCCGTCCACTTCTGCATTGAGTTCCCTCACGCCCCGTTTCATTGTGACATTGAAAATGCTTCCAGTGAAGTGACATCCTGTTTTGCAGAGCCACGTGTGCGTGCTCATGGCGAGGACGTAAATCCTTTCAACACGTATAAACCCGTCTGTGAAGGCACGAGCTTTGTTTTTATTATCTATCCCCAGTAATTCCAGTAATGACAGCTAAGTACCTCCCCACCCTGCCACATGTCTATGCTCTAGTCTCTGGGACCTGTAAATACGTCACACAGCAAATGGGACTCTGCAGATGTCATTAAGGTTACAGACCTTCACATACAGAGAGTAGCCTGGATTTCCCAGTCTAATTACAGGAACCTGAAAAGCAGAGGATTTCTCCAGAAGGAGTAAGAAAGACGCAGCAGCAGAAGTCAGAGAGATTCCACGTGTGACAGGACGTGTGTGCCTTGCTGAAGGGGACCACTGGGGGAGCACAGCAGCCCACAGTCACAGTCACATTCCCCGGGTGCAGAAACCGATTGTAGGTGGAGATGGCAATTAACTTGAAAAAGCTATTAGCACAAATGGCCCTATTTATATGGCTCATATTCAAATGAGGACTTAGATAAAGCTAGCGTCTGATTGGTCGAAATCACGCATTTAAATTAGCTGATGCGAGTTCGGCTCTCTAATTGGAGAAAACGCCTGGAGGCTGTCAGCCAATCAGAATGCCAATACCAACCTGACAAGAACTCCTGGCCCGGAAAGAAGGCCGGTTACTCACGAATTTTACATGGCACAGGAGCCTTTATAAGGAAATGAAGACCCAGAGCAGCAGGTGGACAAACAATAGTAAGTTGTGGAATTTGATAGGCAAAGAGGCTTGGGCTAGGGTGGTTAACTGGGTGAGAAGTGACGAGATCTAAGTACTCATAAACTAGGTTGAACAAAGAAGAGCAAGTGTGTAAAAGCGACGAGGTCTTCCTAGTCACTAAGGGTTAGTTTAACGAGATTTGCACAGGTTTCCCTTGGCTGCAACTTCCTGTCCTTGCTGGTAAGGATGTAACTTTCCTTCCAATACAGGGAGAGCATCTTTCATCTCCTGCTTTTAAGAAACAGCACAAACGTCAAAGTGATCTTTATGCACCTGCTGTTTTGGGTGTGCGC
>NW_007740421.1:0-6041 GCF_000696425.1 Galeopterus variegatus | reverse complement strand
CTCTGAGCCCGGCTTATATCCTGCCAACTCAATTCAAAAGCTATATCAACTAAATGCGTATGCACGCGATTGAAAATCTCCAACTTTAGAATGTATATAAGTTAGCTGATGACAAATCTTTGAAGGACTGTCCAGAAAACAGTATGCAGAGACAGTTATAAACAACACTAATGGACTAATAATACAGTACTCAAGGAAGCCTTTCCAACACACGCATTTGTATTACATCCCCCAGGACTGTCTGTGCAGAAGGGGCACAGCTCTGCACTAGGCAGTGTTAATTCTGAGCAGAAAGACATGGACCTGTCCAGGAAGCACAGCAGGACTGATAAAGCCCAGCAAGGGTTCTGCGTCCAGGGATTTGCAGGCAACATGCACGTCAGGTCCCATGTGAATCCTTGACTCAAAACCATATGGACCCAAAGCTGGAGAGAGACCTGCTGAGAAGTGGGCAGGGTGGCCAAGGACAGGGATGCACCAACTGGGCCCCATGGGGATGTCATCTCACTCTCCAGATACCATGCCACCAACCTGGGGGTGCAGAGAGAAGATGACTTGGGAAAAGCTGGAAGAGGGGAGAGCACTGAGACAGGGGAGGCTCGGGTTCTCCCCCTTGTGATACAACTGGGGTTGCTCAGATAATAGCTTCTAAATACAGAACAAGCAATGCTGCCCTCTGTGGTAGGAAACAGTTGCTTGAATGTTTTTAAGTTAATTGCTTTCAAGTGTTTGTCATGAGAACCTCTCTCACCTGAAAGATTTGAATCATTTTATAAAACTATGAAACTATTACAATTAGGACTGGTGCCTTTGTCACTGTCCTGCCAGTCCTACTCATGTGGGAATAGTAAGCTGAAATGTGGACATTTGTTCCCCTTCTACTGAATTCTGTGAGCCCCCGAATGCTACAGAGACAGCCTCAGAGTGGAGCGTTTACAAGCAGAATGAGTCATTCTAAAAATCAACAGCTCTACAGAGACAGCCTCAGAGTGGAGCGTTTACAAGCAGAATGCAGCAGAAACCCTGAAAATAAACAATGGAAAGAAAGGGCTGGGCATTGGAGGAAAGAACACACCACCCTAAATATGCCAGTTGGGTATATGGATTATATTGAGCTAAAGGCACTTAAAAAGGCACTTCTGTTTTCTTCCTGAAATCAGGGGATGTGACTCATGGGAAACATGCCCCCTCTTATACCAGGAGACAAGAAAGATTCTTATCACCAGAGATGGGGACTTGAGGCTGAGAAAAATACACACCTTGTTAAAATAACTTTTATCTTCGTTTAGCCTCATATAATTTAGTTACTTTTTTACAAGTTACTGCTCTGCTCAACCTGGTATGTAAACGCATAGACCGAACCACTTTGGGGGTCTTCATTTTCCTGTGAAGGTGCCCGGTACATATAAAAATGCAATATGTATGCCCTTCTCCTGTTAATCTGTCTTATGTTGTCTTACTCTGTTTAGGTTGCTATAACAAAATACCATAGCCTGGGTGGCTTTTAAGCAATACAAATTTATTTCTCACAGTTCTGAAGGCTGGAAGTCGTAGATAGGGTGCCAGCAGATTTAGTTTCTCAAGGTCATTTCCTGATTCACAGATGGCAGCTTATTGATGTGTCCTCACATGGTGGGAGGGGTGAGGACCCTTTCTAGGGTCCCTTTCATTAGGGCACTAATCCCCCTCATGAGGGCTCCACCCTCATGATCTAATCACCTCCCAAAGCCCCAGCTCCTAACCCCATCACCTTGGGGTTAGGATTTCAACATAGGGAATTCAGGGGAACACAGACATTCAGTCCGTCACAACCTGGATTTGTCTTCACATGACACAATGCACTTTCCTGACTAGGAGTCGGGGTTGAACACAGATGCCGTGACCCTGCTGTCCTGTTTCCGGGGGCCCGTCTTCCTTTCCGTTCAGTGGAGCACACTATTTTTCAGGAGTGCCTGGTTCTTTCTCTCTAGTCTTCTCTGCAATGTTAATAACTTCATGGGGGCTGGAGGGAGCAGCATCACACTGAAAGAGTGCCACTGACTGTCACAGTGAAGGGACATCAACCTTGTAACTGTTTAGACTTGGTTTCCGAATTGACATGGCTGACATTTTCACTTCAAAATTTTATTTATTTTTAAAAACACAATCTATAGAAATGGTATAAAATTTAAGAATTTCAAGAGGTTATATAGTGAAAATTGAATCTTTTTCAGTTGGAGGGGGTTTCTCAGTCCTTAATCTTCCCTTCAGATGGAGTTTCTTGTATATTTTTCAAGAGGTGCATATACAATCATCTAATCATGATTTTTACCTAAATGTTGGCATATTTTATGTTGTTGTCTGACCTGTCTTTTAGTAAACCTAACAACTTACCAGGATACATAAGAGCTTTCTGATTCTCCTTAATGATTTTATAGTTTTTCCTTTTGAGGATAAGTCTGTTTCCAATTGTTTTACTCTAAAGAAAAAATAACATCTCAGCCCAATAACCAGGGGTCCCTAACAGAAAATTAATACTGAAATCCTAGGCTGATGCAGTATTTTAACAAGTACTTGTTGAATATCCCACATCTTGCTTGCAGCAGGGAGGGCGAGGAACAGGCAGGGACCCTGTGTGTAAGGGCAAAAATAACCCTTTCTTTCAGCATTTCATCCTCTGTCCTTTTCTTTTTTTCTTTTGCCACTGACCGGTACAGGGATCCAAATCCTTGACCTTGGCATTGTAACACTGTGCTCTAACCAACTGAGCTAACCAGCAGCCCCATGCTCTGTTTTTTTTTCAAATTCAAACGTATGTAAATCTTGTTAATGACTAAACCTCTTGCCAGTGTCCCACCTCAGGAATATGTCCTGAAGGACATTGGAGCTATTTCTGAAATGTAATTGTAGGGAAAAAAACCTCTACCCTCTTAGGTTTGTAACTGGGGCCTAGAAAGTAAACTGGCAAAAACCAGATTAACAGGACAAAAAGTATACACTTTTCATCTTATGTTTTGAATTTTACATGCACAGAGATCTTCAGAGAAAAGGAAAAACCAATGACGCTGTTAGGCTCAGACACTTAGATACCATTTTTAACAACAGGTGATGAATTATGGGAAGGTGACCAGGACATGCATAGGAGGCAAGGGTTGTGTAGTAAGGATTGTTTGTGCAGACTCTTCTTGGTGCAGAATTTCCATCTTCTGCGTGGCTATAAAAACTCCCCTAGAGAGGAGATTTTCAGCAGTCCTCATTTCTCCAAGTTTCTGCTTTTAGTCTCCAAAAAGGTTTCTCCAATTGTCTTCAGCTCAAAATAATCCACATGCGAATGTACTCGTAGCATATGTTGGGTTGGCACATTCTGATCTCCTTCGTAATCATTGGGGAAGACAACACCCCATCTTCCAGTTACCTGGGAGGAGATGGGCCTAATTTCAGATGTCACTTGGCTCCGAATTGCAAAACCTACCTAAAGTATTGAATGGGTCGTATCCACTCAGCTTGGTGAAAGGGTGAGATTTCTGTCTATCTTTTCAATCTCTTAGTGAGTTGCCTGTGATGCACATGATGTTCTGGTTTAATGCTTACTCAAAAATAAAATGGTTTTCTTTCTCTTCTCCCTTTGTGGAGGGGTTTTCTGGGTTGGGGAGGAGATTTTGGTTTTTTGTTATATTTCCCCAACAGGTGCAGATGTACCTGAGGTCAGAGTGGACCCACAGCACAGCCACTGCCCTTCCTCTGACGGGGCCACCCTGGGCACTGGCCACTGGGGCTCACCATGTGTGCTAGGATTACAATGCATTTATTTAAAGTCCTTTATCTTCTGCAGTTGTTAGTTATGAGAATAAACTGATCCAGCCACTGTGTATTACATTAAAGGTTGTGTTCTGTTTCTTAGAACTCTTGGTTACAAGCAACAGAAATGCCAATTCAATCTGGTTGCAAGCATATGGCATGTTTATTACTAGGATATCTCACAAAGCAGGGGCCTCAGGATCCAGTGAGATTGTGGCCCCAGTGCCAGACTAATCCATCTTTTTGTCTCCTGCCTCTGTTCTTTTCAGCCCCCACTGTATTCATCTGGCTTTCTCCACACACGATAAACACCACAAACAACAGTTCTGTAGCCTCCTCACCCTTCCCAGCTTCACCCACCAGAGCAACAGTCAAGAAATGCTCTTTTTTCCTGAAATCCAAAACCTGGGAAGAAAAGAAATAAATACCACATGCTAATTTTAATTGTAATGACTGTACATTCATTTGCTCACGTTGCCATAAGAAAATACTGCAGACTGGGTGGCTTAAACAACAGAAACTCATTGTCTCTCAGTCCTGGAAGCTGGAAGTCTGAGATCCAAGTGNCATCTTATGTTTTGAATTTTACATGCACAGAGATCTTCAGAGAAAAGGAAAAACCAATGACGCTGTTAGGCTCAGACACTTAGATACCATTTTTAACAACAGGTGATGAATTATGGGAAGGTGACCAGGGCATGCATAGGAGGCAAGGGTTGTGTAGTAAGGATTGTTTGTGCAGACTCTTATCTTAATCACCTCTTTAAAGGCCCTTTCTCCAAATGCAGCCACATTCTGAGGTCCTGTGTGTTAGGACTTCAACATATGAATTTGGAGGGGACAAAATTCAGCCCACCACAGATAGTGACCCACCATGTGCCAGGCACTGTGCAAGTGTGTTCATCAGATTATGATGTTCTGTGAAAACCCTCTGATCTGGACACTGACATTATCAGGTCCAAGGGCTCGCGGCCCAGCTCAGGGCAGGTGTCCACCTGCATCTCATGCAAAGACCACAGCGTGGCCATGGGGAGTGGAGTGGCTCATGCCCAGTGGGAGGCCTGTGGCTGGGGGCTGGGATGGTGGGGGCTGGCTGGTCACCACCATCTGTCTCTTAAGAATGGCCAGAGAGTGAGGCCAACAAGAGGGTTCCAGGATTCCTTCTAGAAGCTTCCTGCTGTGCTCCAGTCAATGGGAAGCTCTAGCTATGAATGTTCCATACCTTCACCATGCACCAGACCCACCCTCAGCCCCAACAGGACCCTCCAAGAAGGCCCTGCTGTGGCCTCCCCTTCCCTGATGCACTGCCTGTGGGGCTCCCAAACCGAAAGAAAATTTTTATAGACTTTATTTTTTACGAGTAGTTTTAGGTTTAGAAAAATTGAGCAGATGCCATCAACCATCACCACAGAGCCCTGTGGCTCAGGTTCCAAAGGCACCAGTATATGGAGACTCGATAGATAGATAGATAGATAGATAGATAGATAGGTAGGTAGGTAGATAAATAGAGGAAAAAAGGAAAATAAAAATGAAATAAAAAATAAAAATAAAGATGAATTTTAAAATTTTAAAAAGAAAACAAAAAGAAATTTTAAAAAAAGAAGAAAAAAGTATATGTCAAGGGGAGGAAAACTAATTTTCTCCAGACCCTTCATAGTTCTTAGCTGGGCCTACCTGTAACAGAAGACAGATTAACAAGAGAAAAAGAGAAGTTTAATAACACACATACCTCCTTGTACACATGGGAGATACTCAGGAAAATCTCCAAGAGTAAATCTCCGAGAAGTGGCTCTGACTTCAGGCTCACGTACCATCCTTCCCTGAACCAAGAAAGGGGAGACTAGTTCTGGAGAGGTGGCCAGGAAAAGCACCTTAGACACGGGTAAGAAACATTATGCAGAGCTCAGTCAGTGCTGTTTTCACTAAGAGTCTCTAGTGAGTCACCTTCTTCCTGGTGCTGACGGAGAGCCACCCTTACAGATGGAGACTTTCTTTATAGATGTAAATTTCCCTTACAAAAGGGTAACTTCTACTCTCTTTTTAGAGTTTCTTCTGTGTTGGCTATTTCTCAAATAATCAGCTTAAAATAATCCTTATGCCAAAGATGCGTATTTGGGGTGGCATGTCCCAAACCCTATCACTGAAGCGTTCCACATGGTGGAGGCCATGAACTAGCCTCCTGAGTGGTGATGTGTCACATGAGGCCCCCAGGAGGCTGAATGGATCAGGACATGCCACTCTAGAATATGCCACTTTCACATATT
>NW_007740420.1:0-30229 GCF_000696425.1 Galeopterus variegatus | reverse complement strand
TCAGGATCGCGCTGTTTCCTGACGCGGGCGCTCCAGACCCGTCGCCATTTTGAATCCTCCTCCATGAACTTTTTGAAGTACCCTCACATTGTAGTAACTCTGGATACTGTTTATCCTCTGTCCTGGGCAGCTTGTTTTTGTTATTCGATTGTTTGTCTGGATTATTTCAGTGAAGTCTATCTCCCACTCCCACAATGTTAAGCTTCTAATGTTCTCCTCAGAGAGGCAAACTTTTGGTGTGCCCACAGTCACTCTAGGATGACAGTAGTCCCTGTCCACATCTAGCTGTTTAAGTCCATTAATTGCTGGCTGATTATGCTATGGTTTTCAACAATGCCCTAGGACATATGTTGCTCTACAGACTAATCCAATCAAATTGCAGATCCTTTAATGGAATAATTTCTGGGATTGTTGTTCAGTATTTGTTCTTAACCTAGCATGGCCCTCCCAACTGTCTTATTCCCTAGTTCTCTCCTGTGAGCTAGTCAGCCTACAGTCTAGGCTGTAGCTTTATTAGATCTACAAATGTCCTACCAATTGCCTTTTACCACAATTTCCACAGCTCTTGAGAGCACCCTGAGGTTTAAATTTCTCCACATTCTGTTGCAAATTCAGTTCTTTTGGTAAAAGATTAAAAGCTATCTGTTCTATGGCCTGCTTCTATCTCAGACAAAAATCTCTGTGCCAGAGCACTGGAGCTGGGGGTGTGAACAAAAGCTAGCTTCTCTTTGAATGGCATTCCGTCTCTAGTAGCTGAGCACTTGGTGGTACAGGAGGCAGTAGCTTGAGGTCCTCTTGGCTTGCTTGTCCTGGCATGGAATCACTTCCTCATGAACTTGGGAAAGTGTTATCAGAGGTCCAGTATTCTCAATATACCATGCCCAAGGTAGAGACTTTGTTCTAAGAGTTCATGTTAGAAGAAGAAAGCCTGCTCCTCTCTACTGTACTTGCCAAAGACTTAGCCTCAGCCACAGGCAGCTGGGAGCAGGATGTGAAATGCTGAGGCTCTGCTCCTCCAAGGAAGAAAGCCCTCTAGCTAGGAGCTGTGGGGGGAGTGGAAGCCTTATGTTCTTGACTGCAGCAGTCCAGATTGGAGTCTACCTTGCTGAACTGGGAGAGAGGAGGAAGGGTCTTGGTTCAAATACCACAGACTCTCACCTTTCTTAACAAACTTTCACAGGTTCTCTTGAATAGATGTTTCTCAATTAGCTGCTTTCTCTTAGGACAATTTACAGAGGATTTAAATAGTTTTCAAAAAGTTTTCACCAGTTTAACTTGGTAGCAAGTCAATGGAGCTCTACATGCTTTCATCCTGGAAGTTAATCTCTTGCATATTCAATCTTGGGTCACATTTTTTTAAAGTGGTTAATTTTTAAAGGTCTTGAAACAATGCTAACATTTCTAGTAGAACTCTTGCACCATCTATTCTTTTATACCTCAACAACAAATTATATCTATTGAACTTGCCTTACAATACAAATTTTTACTTTTGAATAAATAGATGATAACTCTTACAATTAATAACTTGTACCTACAATTGATTTCATTTTATTCCTGAGTGTTAAGAGTTGTCATCTTTTTAATAATAAAAATTTTAAGAAGAATTGTAAAAAACTTTAAGGCAGCCTTGGATCTTAAGCATTATCTACTTAGGGGCAGAGCAAGGATTAAAACCTAGGTGTCTAGATAACTGGCTTTGTGTCATTTCCAGTTGAATATGATGACTGTCAAACAGCAATGAACAGATTATGCATGCTTCAGAGTTTATAAAGCACTTTCACCTATACTATCTCATGCGATGTTCACAATTACCTTGGAAGAGGGTCTTAGCAGTTTACTATTATTTCTGCTCACAGATGAAGAAATTGCAATTTAAATATCTAAGAATATGAAGACAAAGAAGTGATCGTTGGGTTGACATCATAGGGACCAATATTGACCTTGCAGAAGGCAGGTCAATGAAGTAGAAGGGACAGATTAGAATAGTTGAACTAAGTGAACTAAGTAGAGGGTGGAAAAAAGTGGAGACAGTTATTTGAGAAATTTTATTGAGAAGAGCAGCAGAAAACTATAACTAGGAGAATATGGGGTCAGGAAAGATTACATTTGGTTTGCTATCTTTTACTTTTGTATCTTTTTTGTATTTTTAAAAGAGAGATGTAGGGACCAGCCCATGGCTCACTCGGGAGAGTGTGGTGCTGATAACACCAAGGCCAAAGGTTTGGATCCCATACAGGGATGGCCGCTTAGCTCACTGGGTGAGCGTGGTGCTGACAACACCAAGTCAAGGGTTAAGATCCCCTTACCGGTCATCCTTTTAAAAAAAAGAAAAAAAGAAAAAAAAATCTAACATGGAGCAAGAAATGACTCACATGGTTATCTTCTTTAAATATTCTGTTCTTTCCATTACACTAGGCTTCAAATGAGGTACCCATGTTTAAGCACAAATCCACAACCATGAGACTAACAGTCTCACATTCTACTAATAATGTCAACATTAATTTTGAGCCATAAACTGAACTAGAATATTTGACACTTAGGTCAAGATTTTCAAACCATATTCCCACCCCTAACCCTGCCACTTCTGAACTGATGCTTGCTTCTTCTTTCCTCCCATCCTCTCCTTTGCTTGATCTTCAGACGTTTCTATGCCTCCTATGTTCCATAACAGTAGTCAGTGGCACAGTTGCAGCAGTGGGAGATTGGTGTCAGAAAGCACGCTCTGAGCTTCTTGATTATCTCTACTGCAGCTCCCTCCCTGGTCCCCAAGCCATTTATCTATCTGGAGAACTGAAATATTAAAACATACTGTAGTCAGCAAAAAAAAAAAATCCTGGGACTCAGCACATTTTATTTGAAATGTCAGACAAAAACAACTGTGTAAACACACTATGAAGGAAGAAAGTGTCCTGAACCTAATCAGTTAAGTATGTTTCCTTACCCATATTTCACTTTGCTCTACAACCAGATAGTAATATGCAGTTGGTGAAATGCTTTAAAAAAAACAACTACAAATAGATGGGTAAAAAAAATTAACATCACACATATATGGATTCTTTTTCTCTACCCCAAGATTTGAAATATTTTGAGTCATATATACCCTGATTCTACCACTTGCTACTTGTGTCACCTGTCTTAGAGCTCTTCATCTACAAATGAGAATAATAAAACCTACATCAAAATGTTCTTATAAAGAGAAAGTGAGATAATACATATAATTGAACTAGCACATTGAATAGAACACAGTAGACTTTCAATAGATGTACTTTCTGTTGTCTTTTTTTTTTTTTTTACAGTGAGGAAACTAATAACCATGAAACTCTCAGAACAATTCAGTCTGTTTCATAGAACTGATTCTACATTAGGAAAAGTTCAGAAAAGACAGACCAGTGAGGACTGTAATAATCAGAGAAGTCTTCCTGAAGAAGGTGGGACTTGCATTTGGGTTCTCCAGAAAAACAGGACCAATAGGAGGAATATATATATATATGTATATATACATCTCCTATATATCTCCACAGAACAGGTTATCTGAATTTTAGTGAGATTTTCCCCACCTTCTGACACATAAATTTCTTTACCAGTAAGTCTAATGTAGTTGCTACTTCTTGTTCACTAGATCTAATCAGCATAAATTCATCAAAGTAATAAACCAGTATGATATCTTGTGGAAGGAAAAAGTGATCAAGATCCCTGTAAACTAAACTATGACATAGGGCCGGAAAGTTGATACACCCCAGAGGTAAGACAGGAAAGGTGTATTGCTGGCCTTGCCAGCCAAAAGCAAACTGCTTCTGGTGGGCTTTATTAAAAAGGATGGAGAAAGAGTCATTTGCCTGATCAATAGCTGTATTGGGTACCAGAGGATGTGTTAATTTGCTCAAACAATGAAACCACATTTGGCACAGGTGATGCAATTGGAGTCGCCACCTAGTTAAGTTTATGATAATCCACTGTCACTCCCCAGAATTTTTGTTTGGTTCTTTTTATGGTTTCTAACTCTTTGTTGAACACATTTTGTTTGTGTCTGCATTCTCTTGCAGCTCACTTAAGCTTCTTTAAGACAGTTATTGTGAATTGTTAGCAGTTTATAGATCTCCATTCCTTTAGGGTTGGCTACTGGTGCTTTATTTTGTTCCTTTGGTGCTGTGATGTTTCCCTTACTACTTGTGATCCTTGTGGCCAAGCACTGGTGTTTGTGCATCTGAAGAAGTAGATGCCTATTCCAGTCTTTACAGATTGGCTTTGGCAGAGAAAGCTCTTCACCAGTCAGTCTGTCCAGAGATTGTGGGGGGAGCTATCTTGTGGGGTCCTTGGGTAGCCTTGCTGCGAAAGTCCTTGGGTGAACTGGCCTGGTGCCTGGGTCAACAGGAGGTGAGCCTGGCACTTGGGTCCACTGGGACAGGCCAAGGGCTTTAGTCCTCTTGGGCAGGCCTGTATATCAGGTCCCTGGATGTAAACCTGGTGCTGGTGTGGGACTTGAGCTTGAGTCTGTAGGGGCTGGCCTGGCACTGCGATATGTCTTGTGTCAGGGTACAAAGGGATGGGCTTAGAGTCCATGGGGACTGACCTGGAGCCATGGTCCACATAGGTGGTCCTGGACCCTGGGTTTGCAGGGGCTGGCCTAGCATTGGAGACTACTTCAGTAAGTCTGAACTCTGGGTCCACTGGAGCTTGGGGCTGCAAAAAGTGGCCTGAAGCTTGGGGCTGGACTGAATGCTGGGTCTAAGTTGACCAGCCTGGAACTTGAGCCCACATGTGCCGGCCTAGAGGATAAATTTGTGGGTGCTTTCCTAGAGACTAGGTCCATGGGTGCTGGCCTTGATCCTGGGGCCACAGTGACTGGCCTGGAGGCTAGGCCTACTGGGGCTGACCTGGGTCCTGGGGCTACAGGGCTGGCTTGGATCCTTGGTCCACTGAAGCATTAGGCTGTGGGGGCTGGCCTGGAGCTTTGGTCTGCAGGTACCAGTCTGGCACTGGGGTATGCCTGGAGGTTTGGTCTGGGAATACTGGCCTGGAGTCTGAAGCCATGTGGGCTGACCTGGAGCTGGAATGTGCCTGAGGCCTGGTGTTATAGGGGCTGGCATGGTGCTGGTGTCTGTCTGGGGCTTGGGCAGGCCTGGAGTCTGAGTCCACCAGAATTGGCCTGGCAGTGAAGTGGGCATAAAGCCTGGGGCCATGGCCATCAGCCTGGCACTGAGACACACCTGGAAGCTGGGTTTTGTGGGTACTGGCCTAGAGCCTGATGCCACAGGAGCCAGCCTTTCACTGGGGCCCATCTGGAGTCTCAAGCAGGCCTGGAGCCTGAGTTTGTGAAGGCCAAACCGGGGCTTGGGACCGTGGGGGCTTGCCTGGTGCTGGGTTTCAATGGGGGAAGGCCTGATGCTGGGATCTGAGGCAAAGTCAGGTGTTCATTTCATTCACCATGCTGTGTGGCCTGGGCTTGGGGAGGGTGATATGGGTAATGTGAAACTGTCCTTCCTACCCTCTCCAATGTGGTTTTTTTTTTTTTTTTTTTTTTTTTTTAGTTCCGTGCTACTGCCAGGTGTTGTAGTCTCTCACTTGGATTCCTTAGCTCTTGTGAAGGTATTTTCATGCATGGATAGTTGTTCAAATTGATGTTTCTACAGGGATGAGTATTGGAAAGTCCTATTCTGCCATGTTGCTGACCACAAGTGTGAATCCACTGTCATTCTATAAGATCCATCTGTTTTCTGTACAGGCCAAAAAAGGCCAGTTGAATGGGGATGTGGTGGGAATCACCATTCTTGCATCTTTCAAGCCCTTGATGGTGACACTAATCTGAAATCTCTCCAGGAATGCAGTATTGCTTCTGATTTACTATTTTCCTAGGTAGAGGTAGTTCTAGTGGCTTTCATTTGGCCTTTTCCCCATAATAGCCCTCACTCCACAGGTCAGAGAACCAATGTGGGGATTATGCCAGTTGTTGAGAATGACTGTTACAATTGTGCATTCTGGAACTTGGGAAATGCTGTAGAGTGGATGCCCGCCGCCCACCTCATTGAAGCTTAAATCGCCATTGTAACTGTTGAAGATGGGAAATCCTATTATGTGTAATTGAAAGGTGGGGCCTTGAAGAGGTGATTAGATTGTACAACCACGCTATAGTGAATGGATTAATAATGGTGGCCAGGCATGTGGTTCCGAGGGCTTTGAAAAGGAGAGCACAAGAAGGGTCTCTCTCTCTCTGCTTCACCATTTTCTGCCATGTGAGATCCTTGCATTACCATAAAGCCACCACCAAAGACCCTCACCAGATATGTTTGTTCCCTGGACTTTGGACTTCCTAGTCTCTGAAAATGTAAGCAATAAATTTCATTTTCTCACAAATTACCCAGTTCCAGGTGTTCTGTTATAAGCAACAGAAACGGACTAACACGGGAAATAACCACAGGATGGCTTCAGGGACTCTCTGCACCCACCATAAGACAGATCTGAGCTAAAACTCCATTGATCCCCTGACTACCATAAGCTACTACTCTGACTGATGGGTCACAATGACATTTTGGGTCTCCTAGAATTAGGGTCAGTTCAGATCCAGTGTCTAGTAGTCCTTGAAAGTTCTGATTATTTCCTTTTCCCCAGTACACAGTTACCATGTTAAAAGGTCCCTTTGGTAAAGCCTGGGAGTAAAATTAACAGTATAAACTTTTGGTAATCTACCAGGGTCCTTCCTCAAGGGGATCTGGGCTTCCCTTCATTATAGGAGTTTTGAGTCTGTAAGCTGGCTCAAGTCTTGGAATTGACTGAGGGGCCATGACTTTCTGTTTTTTATGATTCAGGTAAGACTTGTTTACTTGGCCTAGAACTTTTCTGTTTACACAGATCAAGTAAGAATTTAGTAGTTTTCCTATCTATTTCACTTCTAATAATACCATGATTTATGCCATAAGTCTGTGTGAGTCAGACCATTCTGACTGCTTTGACTCTGCTGTCAAGGTGGGTAACCACAACCACCTCGCCTTTGTCATATGAGTATTATCACTTGGCTCCTCCCACTCTGAGTCCAATTACTCCCATTGCATTTAGGTTTCTCAATTCAGTGACTGCAATTCCTACTGTAAGGTCTGGCCTACAGAGAAGAGCAATCACAGAACTCAAGGATTTTCATTGAAACTATATAGGAATAAAATTTATTTCTGTATATAACATTAACCATCACAGAATCGATACCCTTTGGAAGGATAGGCCAGTATATCTCAAATTCCTCCATCAGAGCATTTGGATTCTGCACAATGGGCCAGGGTGTTCCAATATTTAAATAAAATAGTAATCTTTTCTCGGTTTGAAAAATAATTAAGATAGTATTCTTAATTTGAAATTCCCCTTCCTCTATTCACAATAGCCAAGAGTTGGAAGCAACCTAAATGTCCTTCAAGGGATGATTGGATAAAGAAAATGTGGTATATATACACAATGGAATGCTACTCAGCCATAAAAAATATTGAAATTCTGCTATTTGCAGCAATACAGATGAGCTTGTAGAAAATTATGTTAAGTGAAATAAGCCAGGCACAGAGAAAATACCACATTATCACTCATATGTGGAAGCTAAAAAAGTTGATCTCACAGAAGCAAAGAATAGAATAGTGGTTACTAGATACAGGAGAGGGGAAGAGAATGGGGGGAAGGGGAAGGGGGGAAGGGGAGAGGGTGGTCAGTTGATACAAAATAGTAGAGAGATAGAAAGAATGAGATCTAGTGTTCTATATTAATACAGGGAGACTACAGTTAACAACAAAGTACTGTGTATTTTTGAATAGCTAGGTGAGGTAATGTTGAATGTTCCTAACACAAAGAAGTGGCAAATGTTTAAGGTGATGGATACACTAAGCACCCTGATATGATCACTGCAAAAAGTATCACATTGTACTCCATAAATATATACAATTATCATGGGTGAATTAAGAAAAATAAATTAAAAAGAGAGAAACAAAAATAAATTCCCCTTCTGTACATTTGTTTAATTTTTTGACTCTTGCTACAGCTTCTCTATATTAAAATATGTAATAAATAGGCCGGCCCGTGGCTCACTTGGTAGAGTGCGGTGCTGATAACACCAAGGCCACGTCCCTATATAGGATCAGACCCCGCAGCAGGAGCGCCGCTCCCAGTGCTGCACTCTCCCGAGCGCACCATGGGGTCGGCCCCAATGTCCAATATTTTTATAAAAGGGATATATAGCATGCTAATGAGAGAAAACCAAACTATCATCTCGTAATAACTTCGTATAGCATACATTATACGAAGTTATACGACCACGGGTTCGGATCCTATATAGGGATGGCCGGTTTGCTCACTGGCTGAACGTGGTGCTGACAACACCAAGCCAAGGGTTGAGATCCCCTTACCGGTCATCTTTATATAGGAAAAAAAAAAATGTAATAAAATAGTAATAAATTGTACAAAATCATATAGCTAGCTATTTTAAGTCTAATAAAGCCAGTTCATGAAATTACACAAAGAGAATCATGACTTCAGGTGCTCTACCACTTGAACACATTTAGGACTCACTGAGATGGGTGAAAAAGATGGAGGAGGTGGGTAATGGCAATGGAATAGCATAAGAAAAAGTTTTAGATGGTACAGTGAGAAGACCCACTTTGAATGGACAGTATATGTCTACTAGATTAGTAGAAAATAAAGTTGGTTAGGTAATAATAAGGTATACTATCCTGACTGTAGTAATTTACAATTGCAGAGAGTTTACACATACCCAAGTTCATCCTCATAACAACACTGTGAAATGAAGAGGGCAGGTAATAATGTTACCATCAGTAATGACAGCTTCAAATTATCGAGCCTTACTATGTACCAGACATCTTGCTAGATGCTTTACATACATTATTTCTATGCTTACAATAACCTGCAATATAGGTTTTATTATCTTGATTGTACAGATAAGTAAACTAAGGCTCAGAAAGGTTAAATAACTGCTCAAGGTCATACAGCTACAAAAAACAGACACTTATATTTGGACCCCAGGTCTGTCTGATCCCAGCTCCACTATACTATTGCAATAGCATGAGAAGAAGAGAAGAAAGAAGTAAAAAGGGAGAGGGTAGTGACAAGTACATAATATTACAGCTTACCTACAATAACTTTAAGGTTGGGCATTCCAGAAAATAAACTAAAATAATTTATGAAGTCCATTTCATATAAACAGCTCCAGCTCTGGCAACTTCAAAAATCAACACACTCCACTTTGGAAAGCCCAACTGTCACACTGAAGTATTTTGATTGCATTGGGTTCACCTCAGAAGTCACATTCTGGAGTCATTTATCCAATGTGAAATGGTAGAAATGAAAAAGTTTTCTAGATTGACAACATTTACAACTTATTTTTTAATCCTTGTGGGGATGCCAGCAACCAACATGAATTCTTTAGGTAATAGAAATGTTTAAAGCAATCCACAAGGTAAAAGCTGAGGAGTGTCAATGACTAGCATTCCTACCAAGGTATTTTTTTCTATATGGAGAGGTCTAGAGATTGCCATAGCCAGGGAAAAGCACCAAGGCCTGGCTCAGAGTCCCATTCCCTCTTGAAAGGATGAAATACTCAGGATCATCAGAGGGACAAATGATTTTGCCTGTGGGAAAGGGCTGGGATTATAGATCAACACCCTTAAGGGAGGAGAGAAATGCTGACAACAGGGCTTAGACTAGAGAAAGGGCAACATTTATCTTAGCTTCAGAGAGAATAATGTAATCTATCACAGGATTTGGACCCTCTTAGGAGGGAAGCTTTGCTACCCACTCCCTGCTGGAGGTATACTTAAAACCCAGAAGAACAGAAAAAAAAAAAAAAAGCCTCTGAGAAGCCTAAAAATACCAGATGACCAGACATCAGTGTAGAGACACTAGAAATATGAAAATCCAAGATATTATGACACAACTAAAAGAGTACAGTAATTCTCAAATACCAGACACTGTAGAGCAGGAAACTCTTGAAATGACTGAAAAGGAATTCAGAGCAACAATCTTAAGGAAACTCACTGACATACGAGAAGACTCAGATAACACAGTGAAATGGGAATTAAAAATCCAGGATATAAAGCAGGAAATTTACAAAGAGATTAACACCTTAAAAAAGAATGTAGTAGAACTCATGGAACTGAAAGATTCACTGAATGAAATATAAAACACAACCAATAGCTTAAGCAGCAGGCTAGAACAAACAGATGAAGGAATTTCTGATCTTAAAGACAGTCTTTTCTAAATAACCCAAGCAGTCAAAAAAAAAAAAAAGGAAAAAAGAATTTTAAAAATGAAGAAAACCTAAGAGAGCTTAGAAGACAACATTAAGCACACAAACATTCAAATCATGGGTGTTCCAGAAGGGGAGGAGAAAGGAAAAGGTATGGAAAACTTATTCAATGAAATAATAACAGAAAACTTCCCAGGTATAGGGAGAGACATGGACCTTAAGATTCAGAAAGCTTAAAGAACCCCAAACAGATTCAACCTCTCCAAGACACATTATAGTCAAACTGACGAAGGGCAAAGACAAAGAATCTTAAAAGAAGCAAGAAAAAAGCATCAAGTCACCTATAAGGGAGCCCCTATCAGATTAATAGCAGACTTCTCAAAAGAAACTTTACAGGCCAGAAGAAAATGGGATGATATATTCAAAATACTAAAAGAAAAAACTGCCAGCCAAGAATACTATACCCAGTAAGGGTATCCTTCAGAAATGAAGGAGGAATACTATATTTTCCAGACAAACAAAAACTGTGGGAGTTCACCACCACATGACCAGCCCTACAAGAAATCCTCAAGGAAGTCCTGCATCTGGAATCTGAAAAACGATAATCACTACCATGAATACATAAGAAAGAACAAAACCCACTGGTAGAACAAAAATGTAAATGAGAAAGAGAAAGAAACTAAATCTTACCACCACAAAAAACCATAATGACAATGTACTAATGTGCCTGCTTTATTTCTGATTTTAGTAAGTTTGGTCTTCTCTCTTTTTTTCTTGGTCAGTCTAGATAAAGATTTGCAAATTTTGTTGATCTTTTTAAAGAATCTACTTGTTTTGGAGAATCTGCTTTGTTGATTTTCTCAATTGTTTTTTAATTCCCTGTTCCATGTATTGAACCCTCGGGCGGGAGCGCCGCCGCGCTTCCCAAGCGGCGCACTATCCAGTGCGCCACCGGGCCGGCCCAAGGTTTGCAAATTTTGTTGATCTTTTTAAAGAATCAACTTTTGGTTTTGTTGATTTTCTCTACTGTTTTTTAATTCCCTATTTCCTACATTTCTGTTGTAATCTTTGTTATTTCCTACTTATATTCACTTTTGATTTAGTTTGCTCTTCTTTTTCTATTTTCTTAAGGTCTAAGTTTACATTTCAGATTTGACATTTTTCTTATTTTTCACGTAGGTGTTTACAAGTATAAATTTTCCTCTAAGCACTGTGTGAGCCTGCATCCTATACATTTTGATATGTTGCACTTTGATTTTTATCTGAAAGTACTCTCTAATTTCCCTGTATTTTTTTCTTTTTACCCATTGTTTAATTTCCACATATATGTGAGTTTTCTGTTTTGTTCTGTTATGGTGGTCAGAGAACATATTTTCTATGATCTTAGTCTTTTTAAATGTATTAAGACTTGTTTTGTGGCAAAAAGAGCCCACTACATTTTACATTTTGTAATGATGAATATGCCAACTATCCTGATTTGATCCTCATGTATTATACACAAATACTGATAGCCAACTCAGTACTGCACAAATATGTATAATCAATTATGTTTCAATTAAAAAAAAAGAAGCCTACAAAGATGCCACTGAGTCTAGGAAGTAAATTTACTCCATTCTGTACTTAAAAGCCAACTAACTCATATTGTCTGATTAATTTTTTAGCTCAATTTTTTAAATTTAAAAAATATGACTAAACAACCTTGAAAATATTTTATTTTAGAGAAAGTGGCATCTTTTACAAAATCAAGGAAGACTGATACTGTTTTTACTCATAGAAAACATTCTGGGTAAAAAAATAAAAAACAAAGTAAAATAAAAACCCTTATAATGCACCTACTATATAAGGTTCTAGGAACAATTTACTCAAAAGTGTGGTCCACCAATAGTAGCATAGGCATCACCTGGGAGCCCATTCAATTGCTGAACCCCAGACCTATTGAATCAGAACATGCATTTTAACCACTCCCAAGTAGGTTTGAGAAGAACTGGTCTAGGCTTGTGCTGGAAAAAACAGGAAAATGTCAGGGCCCCTCAGATGTTCAGAATCTTGCCGAGCATTTGCTGTAAATATCCCCATTTGTTCCTT
Source organism: Galeopterus variegatus (assembly GCF_000696425.1). NCBI lineage: Eukaryota > Metazoa > Chordata > Mammalia > Dermoptera > Cynocephalidae > Galeopterus > Galeopterus variegatus. Next base: position 17,916 of record NW_007740420.1, on the reverse strand, counting down.
GTTACTACTTAATGTAAGTTGTGTATGGACACGCACGTGTCCAGGGTTGTGGACCTAAGTATAAATGACTAACAGCTCTGATCCATAGTGCTTCTCAGAACTCTCAGAGAAGCCACTAGGATAGCTGCTCCTAGATCTGAATAAAACCCATTCATTTTTCTATACCTATGGCTCCCAGAACCTTTTCTTTTCTATTACCTAGCTCACAGACCTGCGTGTGGAGGGTATGTAACCCAATCTGTGCAATAGACTCGAGGGGTCTGTAAGCCCTAGCTTTACAGCTTGCGAAATATTTCTCCAAGTGTGCCTTTTGACTACTTTCATCAGAATAATCTGTGGCACTGGTGAAAAAATTAAGGATCTCGGGTCCTATCTCAGACCTACTTACTAAATCACATCTCTCAGTGAGACCTGGGAGTATGTATTATTAACAAGTGCAGTAGAGCAGTAAATTTCAAACTTGATCATACATCAGAATCATTTGGAGGGCCTGTTAAATCAGATCGCTGGGCTCTTCTCCAGAGTTCTCTGATTTAGTAAACCTGGAGTGGGGCCTGAGATTTTGCATTTCTAAGTTTCTTGGTGATGTTGATGCTATCAGTTGAGGGATCACAACAGGAGAACCAATGCATTAGACATAATTTTAATAAGTTTAGTTATCTGGGTTTCCTAGTCTATATTAACAGGAACAATTAGAAAGGAAGTAGCCAGAGGCAGGCATACCAGTAGCAACAAGAAGCAACATTTGACAGGCTGAGACTTAGGGGGGAAAAAAACCCCAGAAACTATAAAAAAGACATAAGAAACAAACAAACATATTTTCCTAAGGCTATTGACTATATGTGTCTCTATCCAACCCCTCTCCCATGACTGACAGTCTCCCAGTCCTTGAGTGTTATCATTGTATCTTATATGACACATATGATACATATCATATATGATATGACTGGGGGTTATATGATTAACAATGACCCCCACTCATCAAGAAAAGGTTTAATTCTGTTCAGATTACTGTTAAAGCTGGTATGCAACTGTACAATATATTTTAGAAATATTTCCATCCAGGGTCAATTTTTAAACTCTAATGCTTAAATTGTCTGACAAATTCAGTTTTGAAAACCATCCTATCATTTCCAAATGATGCAGAATAAATGAGGATTATCTGAAACTGAAGCTCAGGCAATATAAATGTGGTAATAACAGTACCTGACATTTCAAAAGCAAGTTTATTTTTTCATGTAATACTGACAATAATACTTTGTAACATATTATTGCCATTTCATAGAAGATAGCTATTTAGACTAAGGTTCACAGAAGTGAATTAAATTGCCAAGGTCACATATCTAGCTATTGATGGTGGGGCTCAGTTTTGAACTTAGGTTTATCTGACTCCATTTCTCTATATCATTCTGCTTCCTTTACAGGGAAAAAAGAAACTCAGGCACAGAAGCTGGATACTTAGCTCTCCTGGATCTCTGCAGGCTATATTACTTGTACAACTACTTGTAAGACAGGCATTCAAAGTTTATTAGCATGAGTAGTTTCTCTCATTTACAGAGGAATGACCAAGAAACCACAAGAACTCCTTTAATGCTCCGGTTGCCACAATGTACAATGTGACCTTTCTTCCTCCTTCACCTCTGTAAATTACACTGTTTCTTGGAGCCACTCCTACCTCCTCTTACACCTGATCCTTCTTGTCCCAGGCCCCAATTATTCAGTGACATCACAGAAGGTCTAATGGGGATAGGAGAGGAAATAAGAGACAAGGAGAGAGAAAGCCTTAAGGCCCATGTGACCATCTCTTCTCCCCCACACCCCTATTTCCCTGGTCCCTGGGCTAACCTCCAAATCCATCTCACAGCCTCATCTTGCTCCTATGATAAGTGACTAAAACGGTGAGACTGATTTATCCTCTGGAATGCAGATAAAGCTTACCTTACCCCTCCAAGAATTCAATCCTCACCTTTCACAGCTATGCACACATACAGTTTTTTTGAAAGGGCTAAGTGAATACGATGTTTTAGAGAGGAAACTCTTTTACTCCTGCTTTCCTATAGTTTGTTGGCAGTCAATATCTTCAAAACCTTCAAAAGGGCAGTGTACTTCCTTCATTCAGGATGGGTAACTGACAAGAAGGACAATTCTCTTCCATAATAACCCCCAAAAGAAATGAAAAAGTGAAAGGTTTGTGTGCAGCAGACCTAGATATAATTCATAGCACTGCAACTTAGAGTTGCATGACTTGGAACAAATTGTTTAGCCTATATATGATTTATAAAATGGGAGTAATAACAGAATAGTTATAAAGCACTGATGCGATAATAAATATGAAAATTCTGTAAAAGGTATAGAGGGGTGTATGGATATAAATTTTGATTGCTAATATAATTTTGTGTTTCTGGCATTTCACATGTTCCCATGTAATCACTATTATTACTAATGGTTAGATTTCATAGTACTATTTATTTGTTTAAAATGCACTTATTGAGCCCTTGCTTTGTTACAGACACTGTCCTAGTCATTGGGAGCATAAAAAACACATCGGATGCAATTATTTTCCTGGGAAGGGATATCTCAATCTATTCAGGTATATTAATAGTTTAACTAGGTTTGGTGGTGGTGAAAGGGTGGTGGCTGGCCTAGGAATCTGACCACTACTTTTTGTGCTGATAATTTAAAAATTAAACCTATTATATTATGTATGTGGGAATAATGTCAGTGAAGTGACAAAGTAGTCAGCTTCAAACTCCTATCCCTCCACAGACATATTGAAAAACAAGTAGAAACTGTCAGAAATGACTTTATCAGAACTCTAGAAAACAGTCAAATGTTTAAAACAACCAGGCCAAAGTAAAATCAAGAAAATGCCAGCTGAAAAATGGTAGGAAAACTTTATGTCATTTTTTATTCACCCTTTCCCCACCCCCTCCCTGACTCAGCTATGGTTTTGAAGATGGCAGCCCCCACTCCCAGTGTAGGATGCTGGTCCCTGGTTCCAGAGGGAACAGAGTAGACCCCATTCTCAAATTATTGTGTTAATTTGTTCTAAACTGTCTGGGCGCCACATGAAGGACTAATGCAAGGTGCTCATGTTTGTTTCACCTAACTTCAAATTCAGTCAGGGTAGAAAAGTGGCAGCCATTGCTCAAAACATTGTAACATGGATAGGAAACCCATAGCCATCGGGGTCAAAAGATTACAGTTGAAATATACAATAGACTGCCTAAAGCCTTCGAGAAAAAGCAAGTTTCTTTGGAAAATTAGGACATCCAAAAGTGCCTGTGTATAATGGGGAATTATTTATTTATTTATTTATTTATTTGTATTTATTTATTTATTTATTTATTTATTTAAAAAAGATGACCGGTAAGGGGATCTTAACCCTTGACTTGGTGTTGTCAGCCCCACGCTCCCCCCAGTGAGCAAACCAGCCATCCCTATATGGGATCCGAACCTGTGGCCTTGGTGTTATCAGCACCGCACTCTCCCATGTGAGCCACAGGCCGGCCCGTATAATGGGGAATTATTTATTTATTTAAAAAAGATGACCGGTCAGGGGATCTTAACCCTTGACTTGGTGTTGTCAGCCCCACGCTCCCCCCAGTGAGCAAACCAGCCATCCCTATATGGGATCCGAACCTGTGGCCTTGGTGTTATCAGCACCGCACTCTCCCATGTGAGCCACAGGCCGGCCCGTATAATGGGGAATTTAAAAGGCCTCATGCATGCCTAGGGTAGGATGTGTGCTCAGAGAAAAACTTAGATAACCCAAGCTCTCACCTCTGGCTAATCTCTAGGCTCAGTGCAAGAAGGAAGCAATGGAAAATGCAGAAGTGTAAATAACCTGGCAAACTGCTGAAGGAGTGCCCCAGCACAGATCCAATCAGCAAAGACTGGGAGAAATGTTTTCCTGTATTATTTTTAACTCCTGGAGTTCAAGAAACTCTGTCAAAACTCTAGCTGTAATTTGACTCAACATGGGGGTCGGGGGAGGGCCTCTAGCTAAACACAAGCTAAAGTAAGAGAGACTTCAGTGACCACACATGACAAGGAATATAGTCTTCACAAAAAAAAAAACATTTGAAAAATTCACTAAACAAAGCATTCAACTAAACCACAGCATTCAATAATCAAAACCAGTAAACACTGAATAAGAAAAAGAATCCGATTTCCAGAGCTGGCATATTATAATATTCAAATAGCCAACTTCAAGAAAAAATCACAAGTCATACAAATAAATAGAAAATTTTACTGCACTCGCTGGAAAAAAAACACAGCTGTCTTAAGTATGCTCAAAGAGCTAAAACCGTGCAGAAAGAAGTAAAAAGCCAAAACCATGCAGAAAGAAGTAAAAAGAACCAGGAAATAATATATTTAAAAAATAAGTATCAATGAAGAGCTAGAAATTATGAAAAAAAGAACCGAATAGAATTTCTTGAGATGAAAAATACAATAACTGAAGGAAATAATTCACTAGAGAAGTTCAAGAGCACATTTGAACAGGTGGAAAAACCAGAGAAACTAAAGACAGGAAAATTGAAATAATTGATTCTGAAGAGCAGAAGGAAAAAAAGAATGAAGAGAACTAAAGAAAGTTTAAGGGACCTGTAGAATACCATCAAGTGAGTGAACACACAGATTATGGATGTCCCAGAAGGAGAAAAAAGAGAAAGAAGCAGAAAGAATATTTCCACATATAATGACCAAATATTTCCTAAATTTAATGCAACATAAATGTATACATACAAGCTCAACAACCTCTAAGAGTAATAAAATTAAAGAGATCCACACTGAGACATGTTAGAATCAAACTGTCAAAAGACAGAGATAAAGAGAATCTTCAAAGCAACAAGGGAGATGCAACTTGTTACATAAAGGAGGATCTCAGTAAGATTAATAGCCAATTTCTTATCAGAAACCATGGAAGTCAGAAGACAGTAAAATGACATACTTAAAGTGCTGAAAGAAAACAAAAAGTGCCAACAAAGAATTCTATATCCTGTAAAAGTATAATTTCAAACTGAAGGAGAAATTAAGATTTTCCAGATTAAAAAAAAAAAAAATCTAGGCCGGCTTTAAAAAAAAAAAAAAAAAAAAATCTAAGTGAACTTGTTACCAGTAGGCTTTCCTACAAGAAATGATGAAGGGAGTCCTTCAGGTTGAAATGAAAAGACACTAGGTAGTAACTAGAAGCCATATGAAGAAATAATGATGTAATCAAAAAAAAAGTATTATTTCAATTTTGGTTTGTAACTTCACATTTTATTTTCTACATGATTAAAAAGACAAATACATAAAAATAACTATAAACCTAAGTTATGGGACACACAATGCTTAAAGATAAAATTTGTGTTGACAACAATATAAAGGGGAAGTGAAACTCAATAAGAGCAGAGTTTTTGTGTGCTCAACTCAGAAGCTAAGTTGGTATCAATTCCAACTAAATTATTAGAAGTTTAGGATGTTAATTACAATCCCCATGGCAAGCACTAAAACAAATCTAAATATCACAAAAAAGAAAATGAGTATAGAATGAAAATGGTAAACTACAAAAAATCAATTAAACACAAAAGAAAACAGTAATGGAGTAAATGAGGGACAAAAGGGCATAAAATGTACAGAAAACAAATAGAAAACTGGCAGAATCCTTTCCTTATCAGTAATTACTTTAAATGCAATAGAACTAAATTATTCAACCAAAAGGTAGAGATTAGTCTATTGGATAAAAGACATGATCCAGCTATATGCTGACTACAAGAGACTCCCTTTAGATCCAAAGACATAACTGCTTGAAAGTGTAAGAATGGGAAAATATATTATATACAAATATTAGCCAAAAATACAGCTAGGGTGGCTATACTAATATCAGACAAAATATGGCAAAGCTGATCCACAAAATCATATGGAACAACTGGGGGCCCCAAATAGCCAAAACAATCTTTAAAAAGAACAAAGTTGTAGAACTCACACTTTCTGATTTCAAATTTTACTACAAACTTTACTACAGTTATCAAAACTGTGTGGTACTGGCATAAAGCTAAACATATTGAACAATGTAACAAAATTGACAGTACAGAAATAAACCCATACATCTATGGCCTGGTTTTTGACAAGGGTGCCAAGACTACTCAATCGGGAAAAAGAGTTGCTTCAACAAATACTATTAGGACAACTGGATATTAACATGCAAAGAACAAAGTTTGACCCCTACCTCACACCATATACAAAAATTAAAATGGATGAATGACTTGAATATAAGAGTGAAAACCATAAAACCTTTAGAAGAAAACATAGGGGTAAGTCTTCATGACCTTGGATTTGGCAATGGATTCTTAGATATGACACCAAAAATGAAAGCAATTATGAAAAATAAACTAATTGGACTTCATAAAAATTAAAACCTTTTGAGAATTAATGAACATGATCAAGAAAGTGAAAAGGCAGTCTACAGAATGAGAGAAAAAATTTCAAATCATGTATCTGATAAAGGACTAGTATCCAGAATTTATAAAAAACTTTTACAACTTAACAATAAAAAGGTGTGGGAGCTAAAAATAAATAAACAAATACACAAATAAACTGGGGTGGGGAGGGAAGAAGACACAACAATCACAATTCCTTGAAGTTGATATGACAAGCGAACAGATACGAGGTTGTTGGGAGGGAGGGGGAGAGGGAGGAGGGAGGGAGGTTTCAGTAATGGGCCACAATAATCAACCACATTATATATTGACAAAATAAAATAAAATTTAAAAGTAGAGAGAGAGAATGGAGAAGACTAGGAGGGCAGAAAAAAAACCTAATATTTTAAAAATGGGCAAAAGATTTGAATAGATATTTCCTCAAAAATATATACAAAGGCCAATATGCACATAAAAAGATGCTCAACATCATTGGTCATCAGGGAAATGCAAACCAAAACCACAATAAGGTACTACTGTATCACATTTGCTAGGAAAAAAACTAGAAAATAATACAATCGAGGATGTGGAGAAATTGGAATTCTCATACATTGCTGATGAGAATGTAGAATAGCTTGGTCACTGTGGAAAAGTTCAGCAGTTCCCCCCCAAAGTAAACACAGAATAACCATATAACCTTACAATTCCAGTCATAGATATATAACCCAAAAGAATTGTAAACATGTGCTCAAACAAGTACATATAGACACATGTTCATTGCAGCATTATTCACAATAGCCCAAAGGTAGAAATAGCAAAAATATTCATCAAAGGATGAATGAATAAACAAATACTATTCAGTTATAAATGCTGCAAGGTGGAAGAAACTTGAAAACATCATGGTAAGTGAAAAAAGAGAGGCACAAAAAGTCACATATTGTATGAATCTACATACATGAAATACTCAGAATAAATAAATCCATAGAGACAGAACACAGATTGGTGGCTGCCAGGGGCTAAGAGCAGTGGAGAATTGGAGAAACTGCTTAATGGGTAAAGAGTGTAACTTTGGAGTCACAGAAATGTTTTGCAACTATATAGAAAGTTAGCATAACACTGTGAATGTACTAAATGCCACTTGTTTACTTCAAAATGGCTACTTTTATGTTATGTGAATTTCACTTCGATAATTTTTTTAAAAATTACATATATAATACATGCTTGCTGTAGAAAAATTGGAAATCAGAAAAACATATAAAGAAGAAAATAAATGTCACCTGCATTAACTACCATTTGCAATATTGTTGTTTCCTTGGAAAGTATGTTTGGAGCTGCAGAAAAATAACTAACATTACTTTTGGAATTAACCCCTATACTGAGGATGGCCTTGAAATGATTACCTACTATATAAGGTCTAAACTAATCCAAATTAGTGGCAGGGTCTTCCCTGAGATGAATTAGCACCTAGGTACAGATTCATATCCAGATTAAGTGAGCTGAAAGATGAAGTTGTGGGTTCTTCTCTTCCATTTCTGTGCTTTGTATTAAAATATCTCCCCAAGGAGTCAGGGTTTTTATTTAGAAATGCAAAGACCCTGGACTCTGCTTTTAGGAACACAATTCAGAAAGAATGAGTAGAACTAAGCAGACTGCCTTCCTCTATTCCAGTTCCCCTATTTTTGGAAGATGGTAATTACAAGAACAAGGAAGATTCTGCATTGAAATAAATACAACACTTTTACTTCAACCAACATTATTAAAATATTTTTAATAAAATTTTTATTTAATTAATTTATTTTTATAAATTTGTTTTTAATTAACAGGTATTAATTTTACATATCTATGGGGCACAGAGTTATATTTTAATATATGTATTCAATATGTGGTGATCAAATCAGGGTAATTAGCATATCCATCATCATAAAAATTTATCATTTCTTTGTGATTCTAGCAGTTTGAAAATATAAAAGTATGGAACACTTTACAAATTTGTGTGCAATCCTTGCACAAGGGCCATGCTAATCTTCTCTGTATCATTCCAATTTTATCATACGTGCTGCTGAAGCAAGCACTAAAGTCTTTAAAAGTATAAGAAAAGGTGAATTCAAATCAATTTGCAAAATTGATGAAAAACTCTGTAGCACGGTTGTCTAAAATTAACAGAATTTGGGAAGGAAAAGACTATATCAAGATACAGATAATTTCCCTTAAGAGACACCTCATATTTTTAACAAGCACAAGATGGGGATTGAATCAGATGACCTTTGAGGTCCCTTCCTACCCTGAGATTTTATAATTCTCTGACTCGGTGGTAGTAGAGTTGCCCACCCTTAAACTAGTTCCTTATAGTCAGCTCTATGGACACACATCATATATATTCCCACTTTCATGCTTTGGCAAGTAATAATAAATTTATATAGACTAATGTTTCATAATTTAGAAAATGTTTTTACATATGCCATCTCATTCAATCCTAACAGTGGTAGTAAGGTGGGGTGAATGGTATCATTTCTGTTTTATAGTTGAAGAAACAGACTCAAAGAAGTTATTATTTTGCTTCTTTTTTCTCTATTTAGACAATCTACAAGGCCCACCTTAGTGAGAAAAACATGGACTGATTAAAATCAAATTTGAATTAAGATTAACCTTCTCTGAATTCCTATTGCACTTAAAGTCAGTTCTACATATTTTACTACTAAAGTGCTATTTTTTTCTATGCTGATATTTTTCTGTGTGTTGTAATGCTGCAACACACAAAGAAAAGCATAGATTTTACAATCAATAGGCTTGAACTCTGACCTTTCTACATACTAGCTGGGCCACTGCAGTGGATTGAATGGCTCCCCAAAGTCACTGAAGCTTAATCCCCAGTGTAACTGTTGAGGGTAAGAAATTCCATTATTATAATTGAAAGGCAGGGCCTTGAAGAGGTGATTAAGTTGATGATTTAATGGTGGTCATGGGTGTGGTTCTAAGGGCTTTAAAAGGAGAGGGCATGAGGAGCTCTCTCTGTTTGTTTCTGCCATCTCACAATGTTATAGATACCCTGTGTCACCAAAGCTACCACCAAGGACGGCCTTCATCAGATATGTTCCCTGGACTTTGGACTTCCCAGCCTCCAAAACTGTAAGCAATAAGTTTAGTTTTCTTATAAATTACCCAGTTCAAGGTATTTTGTTATAAGCAACAGAAATGGACTAATATAGAAAATCTGTACCAGAGAAGTGGGATGTTGCTTATAAAAAATACTTGAAAATGTGGAAGTGGCTTTGGAACTGGGTGTTGAGGAGAGGCTGGAAGAATTTGGATGTACAAGCTGGGAAAAGTCTAGATGATGGTGAGGAAAATTTGGAACTTCTAAGAGACTGGTTAAGTGATGGTGACAAGAATGCTGATAAACTATGGACTGTAAAGACCACTCTAAGGAGGTCTCAGATGTAAATGAGAAGGGACTTACTAGAAACTGGGGCAAAGATCACCCTTTCTATGAACTTGCAAGGAACTCGGCTGCATTCTCTTCACACCCCAAAGTTTTATGGAATGTGAAACTTAAAGTTGCTATCCCAGGGTATTTGGTAGAAGAAATCTCTAAGGAGCAAGGCATTCAAAAACTTGCATGGCTATTTGTAACAGCTTATGCTGACTTATGCAGAAAAGGCATAATATAAAGCCAGAGTTTATAATTCAAAAGAAAGCAGAGGACAAAACATTGGAAAACTTTCAGTCTGGCCATGTGGTAGAGAAGCAGAAAGCATTTTCAGGAGAAAAATTCAATGGTGCAGCCCAGCGACCATTTACTAAGGAGATTTGTACAGAAGAAAGGGATTATCAAGAGAAGAAAAAAAAGACATTGAAGGCATTTCAGAAGTCTTGGAGGCTGCATCTTCCATTACAGGTCCAGAGACCTAGGGAGACAGAATGGTCTTGGGGAACAGGCCTGAGGCATCTCCAAAGCCTTGCTGCCCAGGGCCACCTTGGGAGACTGCTCCCTACACTAATATTCCAGCTGCTTTGGCTGCTCCAGCTGTGGCTACATTAACCCCAGATGTGGCTGGAACAACATCTTTGGAAAATACAAGCCTGAAGCCTTGGTGTTGTCCATGTAGTGTTAAGTCTGCACACTCAAAGAATGCTAGAGCTGTAGAGGCTTGAGAGCCTCCACCCTGATTTCAAAGGATGTATGAAAAAGCCTGGCATACCAAGAAGAGATCTGTCACAGAGGCAGAGTCATCACAGACAGCCTTTGCTAGAGAAATGTGGAGAGGAAATGTGGGGTCAGAGTTGCAGCAGAAAACCCCCACCAGTGCCATGACTAGTGGAGCTGTGAGAATGGGACCATCATGGAGATCCCAGTATGGTAAAGCTACCAGCATGTGATGCTTGTGAGAGCTAAAGCATCATCTGAGACCAGGAGAACCATAGAGGTGGAGCCGCCTGAGGAGTTGGAAGGCCAATCCCCACACCAGCTTCCAGAGAATGTCGAACATAGAGTCAAGGTACATGATTCACCAGCCGTAAGATTTAATGCCTGCCCTGCTGGGTTCTGGACTTGTTTAGGACCTGTTACCCTTTCTTTTGGCCTATTTCTCCCTTTTGACCTATTTCTCCCTTTTGAATGGGAATGTGTACCCTATGGTTGCCCCACCATTGCATCTTGGAAGTAGATAACTTGTTTTGATTTCACAGATAGGAACTTTGGACTTTGGATTTTAAGACTTTGGGGACAGAATGAATGTATTTACCTATGAGAAGGGCATAAACTTCGGGGCCAGGGGCAGAATACAGTGGATTGAATGGCCCCCCAAAGTCACTGAAGCTAAATCACTGCTGTAACTGTTGAGAATGGGAAATCCTATTATGATAATTCTTGAAGAGGTGATTAAGTTGATGGTTTAATGGTGGTCATGGGCATGGTTCTGAGGTCTTTAAAAGGAGAGGGCATGAAGAGCTCTCTCTCTCTCTGTCTTCTTCCACCATCTCACAATGTGATACCCTGTGTCACTGAAGCCACCACCAAACAAAGCCTTCATCAGGTGTGTTCCCTGGACTTTGGACTTCCCAGCCTCAGAAACTATAAGCAATAAATTTTGATTTCTTATAAATTACACAGTTCCAGGTATTTTGTTATAAGCAACAGAAATGGACTAATACAGTCATTTTGGACAAATTATCTAAGTTCTCTAAACCTGCATTCTCCCATATGAATTGTTAAGCAGGCTTCCCTTTGAGGAGAGATCACTTTACACAAAGGGAATGAGGCAGTTCTTTCATACATTTTTACCTTCCTGCCAGTATGTCGCCAACTACTGACTGGCTCCTGGGGAAATAGGTAGGAGAGCCAGGAAATATGACCCAAGGCAGGAGAGCAGACTGCTCTTTCTTAGGGATATGCAGGCCTTGGACTTGCTGGGAGCAACAGAGAAAATAAGCTACCAATTATCACAGTCACTAGCATATGGTAACTATCCTTTTAGTGTTCATTTTATTCCCTTTTCCCTCACATTCCAGTGGAACTTTATTGTCTACAGAGTCCTTTCACATTTATTATCTTAGGTTATTCTCACAACTATATGAGGATATATGATTATTCTTATATCACCGATGAGAAAACTGAGGCTCAGAGAGAGTAATTTAATTGTCCAAATAAACATATTCAGTATATAAGAGACAAAGCAGTGATTTCAACTTAGATTCTCTGACTTCAAATCAAGGGATCTTGCCACTATACCACAATTGCCCATAATTTTGGCATACTTAATGAATTCTGAAAAATATTACAAAAGATGTGATTAAAATTTAATAAATGCCATGTGGAAGAAGTTCTAAAGGTTCTAAACTTCAAAGTTCTATGAGGGTACTTCTTAAAAAGTGCATGGAAAAATAAAATTAAAAGATAATACAAATCTTTTCATGAACTTTTTTAAGCACCTTTACATTTGACAAAAATAGATTTATATCCCAACCTTTCTTTGAAACTACCTAAACACTTCTAAATTATCAAAAGAGGCTTCAATTCCTTAGACTGATCAAGTGTCCAAAATTACGCAACATGAATCTAGAATCAGTTGAAATATATTTTGCATTGCTCCTTTAGGTAAATAAATCAAACAGATCACAAAATGTAAGGCTTTGTTTCTATACTTATAAAGAACATATCTATTCTGGAAATTTTTGTTTCCATTTATGTGATACTGTATATGAAAAATGCAGAAGAAGGAAAAAGGAAAAAAATCAGAAGTACAGATGCTATATTATTGAAAATGGTTGCTCTTTCACTAGTGTTTTTTTGTTTTGTTTTTGTTTTTTGTTTGTTGGTTGGTTGGTTGTATATACTGGGATTGCTGAAGGATTTTCTGAATATACCATGCGAAAAACTTTCCTCAGAAAACTAAAATGAACTAGAGTCACAATGAAATAGAAGCACAATTCTTCATAAGAAAATCATAAAATAGTACAGTCATAGTTTTCTCTTAGATATTTAGTTCTTTCCAAGTACAGTGTTACAAGACCCGGATCTAAACCACAACCCTGAACTTAATAGCTGTGTGATCTTAGGCAAGTCAAATAACCTGTTCAAGACTGTTTTCTGTGTGTAAAATGGAGATAATAATACATACGCATCATAGGACTGCTATCAGGATTAAATGGGATAACACATGTAAAGCTTTTGGTACTTGATTGGTAAAGCTCAATGATAGTTCCTTTCCTATCATCCCAACCTAGGCTGATTTCCTGCTGACTTCAAAAGCCTACATTTTTCAACCTATGAAGATAATCTTATTAGCTATGTTCTTCAGATTTTCACTACTGCTTTGATCACTCAACCTTTCTGGGAGAAAGCTTAACTTTCTCAAAAAAGAAAAGCTTCAGCATTTCACATTATGTAGATCATCTTCTCACTATAGTCTACCATTTTCAACACACATGCATGCACTCACACACACACACATATGACCAACAAACACCAAAGTACTCACCTCTTAACACTTCAGACATTTCCAGTGTCTGGCATAGATCCTCAGCAAGGTCAATTCTTCTTTGGAGGGCTGTAGTCCACATCTGTATTTCTTACTTGTGTGTCTTATCCATCACAACATGGCTTTTATCCTTTGTTGCTGAGGCAGAAATGTCAAAAGAGGTCCACAGCCTTGTGAAAAGGAGATTCCAATAAAGTCACATGAGCAGAAGGCAAACCTATGGTAAGAACTTGATAAATTGACCTCTGAAACACATTTTACCCATTTAAATTTCAGCACCATAGTCAGGGCAGAAAGACATTTGGATCTCAAAGGCTGAGTGTTTGAAAAGGTGTAGCACTCTTTCAGTTTCTTCTACATATTACTACTAAGAATATTACACAGGCCTAAGAAAACTTATCTTGTGACTGTGGATAAGACTCAGTCTAAAACAAAAAGGCTGAATTATATTTATAATTACAGATTATATTTCTATAAATTATAAATAAAATCATTTAAAAAAAAGAAAACCACAGATGATCAGTGAATTTAAGAACTATCTTAACTAGACTTTACTAAATAGCAGAATGTTTTTATATAGACCCTATGCACAATTTGCAGATCAGGTATGACTATTTTCTCTTATTAACCTTTTATGCAAAACAAGAACATAAATCTTAAAAGACCACACTTTAGAATAAACATTAATTCCTAACCATTTGAAATCTATCAGATTTCCACCCTGAAGTGGAAATCTATTATTTGTTTCATGATCCAATTGACAAAAAAGTCATATCTGCAGTTTACAAAGTTGACAGGAAGACAACAAACACTTGAATAAGATTAACTTTGAACATTTTACCCATCCCTCTCCACCCCACTGCAAAATAAATAAACTACCTATTTGAATGACTATGTATTATAATGATGAATAAGCTAACTATCCTGATCTGACCATCACACATTGTACACAACTACTGAAAGTCAACTTTGTACCCCACATATATGTGTAATAAATCATCTCAAAAAATAGGTATTTATATATGCATTAAAATCAGAATTTTAGCAAGGTAGAAGAGATGTATTTTCAGCTGTTTTCATTTCAACAAATTGAATAATTCTGAATTATTTCTAACTGAAATAATTAGGAGTAATATATCATTGTCTTTTATATAACTTTTATTCTAATATTTTTAAATCATTTCTTTAACACTGCTGATCAGTGAGTTTCCATACATGCATTTAAAATGTCAATTTCAACAAGGTAGGTAAAAGCTACTATTTCAGATTCTTATTTTAGTGAATTAAACTAATTTGGACTAGAAATTTTGTAACATTCTTTGCACATAAATTTTATACTGAAGTTTCTGGGTTTTATTTCCAGTGCTGGTTTTCAGTAAGTTTTCTCATGTGTACGTAAATCACGAATTTCTGCACAACAGATGAGAGATGCACTTTCAACTGCTTTATTTCAGTGAATTTCACTAAATCCTGAACTAGGAATAATGTATTATTTTCTTTTATATAAATTTTGTACTGATACTTCTGGAATTTTCTTCAATTCTGGTTTTAGATAAGTTTTTATATATGCATTTAAAACCAGAATTTCAGCAATATAGATGAAAGAAGTACTTTCAGCTGCTTCATTTCAGTGAAATAAACTAAATTCTGAACTCAGAAAAAAAAATTAAATGTTAAATCATTATATTAATAACCAATTGACATTTTATAATTTTAAGTGGTTCAAAACATGTTTTGCATCTAGAAGGCAGAGAATTAAACCGTGGTCCAGGACGAAAGTATGGCCTAACAAAGGTTTGTGGAGTGCCTTATTCTTCTTCTTACTTACTAGCTTTGGGAATTTCCTCATTCCCTGAATATTGCTTTTAGTAGTATGATGACTATATTCTCCAAACTCCAAATCAAGCCATAAAATCTGATAAATAAGGTTTCTGTGTTGCTTCCTGGTGCCGGGTGAAATCTAGGAGATGTAACCTGGATGTTGAAAAAATTGGAATTGCTGGGACATTCTGATGGTTTGCAAGGATAATGAAAGAGAATGTTTGAATTGAGAAAGTCTTGGGAAAATGATACTAAATAGGTGAAAAATATCAGTTAAAAACCAAGATAAAGAAAGTGGCATAATATTTAACCTGAAATCATTAGAGAATATATTTCATAGTTCATTTAGACATAAGTGAATTTCAACAAAATGGCATGTAGTTTTATGCAAATATACCCATCACTCTATTAGATGTGAAACACGTTCAGGAGTGAGGCTCTATTCTAGAGTTGATAGTGCATCTATATATCACAGGGATCTTTGGGTTACTACCCAAACTGGCATCACCAATCTGTAGACACATCTATTCCCATGAAGCACTGACATCTGAGCGGGACATACCAGTAAACATGTTGTTAGTTGTATCTCCTTTGTTGACACAGCTATCATGATGAAAGAGTCAATCATGTCTACCCACATCTGCTCCTGAGAGGTCCCCTTCTGATTCTATAGTTTTAGTAATTTATACTTACGATAACACTATCTTTGTGGGCAGTCAAGAAAAGGCTTACAAATTGCCTCTGGAGTCAAAGGACACTAAGAAAAAGGTTCTTAGTAGGTTTTATTCTGAGCTTCTTGAGGACAGGGTGAGTCATTAATCTCTAAGTTCCATGTGCTAAGCCTCACATATAGTAGATGCTCAATAAATATCTGCTAAATAGCTTTAAGATTCTCAAGAAAGGAAACATTTTCCTGACCTTCCTTCCGAGTTTTTCTTTTCATATTCATCAATGAATAAAAGATATTATCATGAGTTGACTGTCACCTTATAGGCAAGCAAGATAGGAAGCAATATTTTGAGGCAGCAGATAAAGTGAGCCACATAGTAGTGCAAACATGGGTATGTATTCTAGAGGAGCTGCTTCTCACCTACCTTCCTGTATGATCAGGATTAAGGAGTTAGGTGTTCATTACCTTTCCTTCCAAGTATCACCTGTGAAGCTCATGGTCCTTAAATGAAGCAGTGGTATCTTGAAACTTGGCTATTTAGGCTACTTCATTGTAAGAAGCAGCAGAATTGATGACTTTTAACCATATAACCCCCTCAGTGTGAAATCTTGCTAGAATACAGAAGATAGTGAAGGGGGTTAAGAAGTGCATCAGTCTTCACTAGATTTCCAGATATCTAATCTTCACAATTGTCTGACTGGAGAGAGAGGAGACAGAGGGAGAGGGAGAGGGAGAGACAGAATAGCAAACACAACGTGACCCCGAGAATATCCTGAATTTCACAAGCAAGTCAAAGGGCTACCAATTGGGATAGATTACCATCACAAGGAAGAAACAGGTCTCTATTAGAAGAAACAAATCAGTAAACCTGCTTCCTATTTCCACCAGCTGGAAAGAAGAACCACCCTCTTTTCTACAGCTGACAAATTTGAAACCATTTTTTCCACTGATGGGACAAAACTCCTTTGTCCTGCTCTAGCATTTTTTTTCGTTCTGTATATAACTACAATAGACAGTTCATATGCAGTAAATCATTAATATAGTTTAAGCAAATAAAAGCCAAACAGACCCAAGTTGAGACTACTAAGTAGCCTAATGCTGTGTTAAGAATCCAATGGCTGACGTACTTTTGTATATTTTCTTTGGTGAAATTAGCTTCACAATTCTTGTGTTCTCACACAAAAACTGTTTTTTTTTTAAGAGGGACAGTAAGCCAAACAGAGAGAATAGACCTGCACAAGTATAGAGTCCAACTTGCATGTGTTAGTAGTAATGCTTTCTCCTAATAAACATATGCTCCAACTGGAAGGCCTTATTTGAGTTTGTCCATGTAAGAATAACAAATAGACTCGATATTTTAGTGCCCCAAATCTTTTATTGGAGGCCAGAAACCAAGAAATAGAATTCAAAGACTCATCATAAATATTGTTAATTTGCTAAAAAGTCAACAATCAGTCATGATGATATTCTCACCACCTCTTCTACTAGCCTTTGTGTTTCACAAGAAGTAAATTATCAAACACAAATAAACCTTCCAAGAATGTAAAAAATGTATTAATTATCTGTTTAGGACTAAAGAAGGAGCTCTAATGCTATAGCCTTTTTCAATATGAGAAAACATTAGAAGAAAGACAAAATTAAAATTTCAGGAAAAATATTTTCACGGATTCAATCCAAAAGAGAAATTAATAGATTAATAAAACTGTCACAGAGACCCTGGCCCTGGCTGCTGTGGGAGGGTCACGCCCCCACCGCCACGCCTGAGGGGCTCACTGTGTTCGGGGCCGCTGTCAGCACCGGATCCCACCCCTTGGGACCGAAGGACGTGGCAAATTAATCAAAAACATTGAATTGGTTCTATGAAACATTGCGGCAGGAAGGGAGTGAACCGCCCGCACCCCGCACCGGCAGGATCCCAGAGGCCACCAGCAAGAAGAGGAACTCAGAAAGCCTGATGGTGAGTCAGAATCTCTGGTGTCCTTCCTTGCACCAGGGGTAGCTGTTACTACCCAGGTGGATTGCTCTGAAGGATTGCTGAGACCTT
>NW_007740419.1:22143-30236 GCF_000696425.1 Galeopterus variegatus | reverse complement strand
GCCAGGCAGGCGGGGAGCAGCCGGGCTTTGCCCCATAAGTGGGGCTGGGCTGGGGGTGACTCATAGAGCTTGCAGCATTGGGCCGGTCCGGCGCGCCTCACTCTGTTTCTGCGCCGGTTCTGCTGGTTTTCCTGGCCTTTGTTGACTAGGCCGCTTGCCCGTTCCCGCAGCCGGGCTTGGGTGCTCTCAGGAGTCCTCCTCTGTGTCGGCCCCAAAACCTCGAACCTGCTGCCGCTTGTTTGTCAATGCAGGATCGTTGTTGAAAGAATTATTCGCCTTTTGTTGCTCTTGGAAATGCAATTAATACTCTGGTATCACAGCGCACAGCTCTCAGGATTGCGCTGTCTCCTGGCACGGCCACTCCAGACCCGTCGCCATCTTAGCTTCAGATCTTGGTTTCTAAATGTCCTTCTCTAATAAAAGGAAGCCAAACTGTTTAGAGAAATAGCCAATTGCAGGGCTAGGGTGGAAAAATTACATCTTATTGAAAAATACTTAAAAACTGATGAGGACATTTTAAAAAGACACAATAACCAGCTTGAAAGGGCTCCCACTTTGAGCATCAAAATCACTAATGACAGAAATGGCACATGACATGTGAAATAAAAAAGAACCCATGAGCTTTTAACATATGCTGTTTCTTAAATTATTAAGCAAACATACAAATAAATAAAAATAGGAGGGGGAAGGGAGAATGGAAAAATCTTCTTTACAGAAAAATGCCAATTAATGTAGAAATTATAGCGATAGGAAAATCATGCTTGAATCAAAAAATCTTCATTTCAGTTTACAAACATTATGGTAAAATTGGTTGAGGCAAGAATCATCAATGGATGCTTCAACCATTGGAGGGAACTTCAGTTTACAAACATTATGGTAAAATTGGTTGAGGCAAGAATCATCAATGGATGCTTCAACGAAAGCATTGGAGGGAAACCCCACAGATCCTTTATTAATTCAAAGGTGGGGGGAGGGAGCTTTAAAATGGAGAAAACCAGTGAACACCAGCTTAGCCAAATGATGAAATGAAGGATCATTAGTAATGGGACAAACATCATCATGTGTCACCTGATTTGACACAATGAAAAGGACACAACCTCACCTGGTACTGTTCCTACTAGAGTGTTTAAACTTCAGTCTAATCATGAGGAAGAAGAAAATTGAGGGACATTTTGTAACATAACTGGCCTGGGCTCTTCAAAAATATTAGTCATTAAAGGCGAAAACAAAAATAAAAAAAGGGACAGGAATCATTCTATATTAAAGGGGACTAGAGAAACCTGACAACTAAATGCTATGTGTGATCCTAGATTGGATCATGGATCTCCCCACCCTCCACCCTCCACCCTCCAAAAGGCTCTAAAAGACATTACTGGCAACACGGGGGAAATCTGAATCTAAAATGTGTATAGGATAATGTTGAATTTCCCAAGTGTGAGAATCATGTTGGGAGAATTAAGTGTGAGAATTATTACCTCAGTCCCCAACTTTTATCCTCAAGAAGGAGTGTGCAGATATGCCAATTGGCTAGTACCATCAGTATTTTTAGCCCTAGAACGACTTTGTGTCATTACTCCAAATACTGTTTTACCTGTCAGTGATGGTGTCTACCAGTTTTTCTTATTAACAAAAACATGTTGGCACATATAGAAAGCAACCTTAAGTCTCAGAAAATCAGGGCTGAACCATTTGATTTCTAGTTGTAAATCTTCTCTGCCTTGCTACTCAAAGTAGTCTGCAGATCAACAGCATTAACATCACCAGGACCCTGGTAGCTACGCAGAATCTCTGACCCACTCCACACTTAGTGAAACAGAATTTGCATTTTCAAAAGATCCCAAGTGACCCATCTGCATGGTCAAGTTTGAGAAGCACAGGATGCATCATGGGCAATTACAAACTTTCAGTAAAACTATACTACTTTGTGTTGTAGTTTACAATTTTTTTTTAATCTAAATGATTTCATTTAAATTTACCATTCTATTTTCATGCCAACGATGGTGTAAAATTATTCTCATTTTTTATTTTAAATCAACAAAAATTATATGTATTTATGGTGCATAACATGATGTATTGAAATATGTATACATTGTGGAAAGGCTAAATCAGTCTCAATAACATGCATTACCTCACGTGTGTGTGTGTGTGTGTGTGTGTGTGTGTGTGTGTGTGGTGAGAACATTTAAAATATACTCTTTTAGCAACTTTCAAGTATATGAAACAATCAGGCTTGGAGTATGAGCTCTATTATTTACCCACTGTGTGAACTTAAGCAAGGTGATGAACTTCTCTGAGCCTCTGCTTTCTTATTTGTAAAATTCTCAAGTATAGGAAATATATATATATATATATTTTTGTCTTTTGTCTTTTTTTCCGTGTCCGGCAATGGATCGCAACCCTCAGTGTCGCCCCCGTACCGGACCGGGGACCGGCAACGGGATCGCAAACCTCGGCGTTGCTCCTGCGCCTCGCTCAGCCAGTGAGCTGTATGTGGGATCCAACCCTCGGACGGGAGCGCCGCCGCGCCTCCCAAGCGGCGCACTATCCAGTGTGCCACCGGGCAGGCCCGGAAATATTTTTTATTAACTATAGTCACCATGTGGTACAACAGATGTCTTGAATTTGTTCCTCCTAACTGAAATCATATATATATATATATTTTTGTCTTTTTTCGTGACCGGCAACGGATCACAACCCTCAGCGTCATGCCCGGACTGGACCGGGACCAGCAACGGGATCGCAACCCTTGATATATATATATATTTTTGTCTTTTTTCGTGACCGGCAACGGATCACAACCCTCAGCGTCACGCCCGGACTGGACCGGGACCAGCAACGGGATCGCAACCCTCGGTGTTGCCCCCACGCCTCGCTCAGCCAGTGAGCAGCCAGTCTGTATGTGGGATCCGAACCCTCGGCGGGAGCACCTGCCGCGCTTCCCAAGCAGCGCACTGTAGCAGTGCGCCACCGGGCCGGCCCTGAAATCATATATTTTGACCAACATCTCCCCAGTTCCCCCCAGCCTCTGGTAACCACCATTCTCTTCTCTGCATCTATGAGTTTGATTTCTTAAGATTCCCTATATAGGTGAGATCATGTGGTATTTTTCTTTCTGTGCATGGATTTTTTCAGTTAACAACAAAATGTCCTTCAGGTTCATCCATGTTTTCACAAAACAGGATTTGCTCCTTTTATGGGGCTAAATAGATTCCATTGTGTAGATATGCCACATCTTCTTTATCCATTCATCTGTTGATGAACACTTAGGTTGATTCCATATCTTGGCTATTGTGAATAAAGCTGCAATGAACATGGGAGTGCAGATATCACTTTGACATACTGATTTAATTTTCTTTGGATATATACCCAGTAATGAGATTGCTGGATCATATGTTAATTCTATTTTTAATATTTTGAAGAACCCCCATACTGTTTTGCATAATGGCTGCATTAACTTACATTCCCACCACCAGTGTACAAGGGTTCTCTTTTCTCTACATTGTCATCAAGGTTTATCTTTCCTACTTTTGGTAATAGTCATTTTAACAGGTATGATGTAATATCTCATTGTGCTTTTAACTGGCATTTTCTGATGATTAGTGATGTTGAACATTCAAAAAAATATGTCTGTTGGCCATTTGTATGTCTTCTGAGAAATATCTATTCCAGTGCTTTGTCCATTTATTAACTGGACTATTTGTTTTCTTGCCACTGAGTTGAGTTCCTTGTATATTTTGATTAACCCCTTATCAGATGTATGATTTGCAAACATTTTCTCTCACTCCACAGGTTGTCTTGTAAATCTTTTGATCATTTCCTTTGCTGTGCAGAAGCTTTTTAGTTTGATATAATCCTATTTGTCTATGTTTGCTTTTGTTGCCTGTGCTTTTGGGGTCATATCCGAAGAGTCACTGCCCAGACCAATGCCATGGAGCTTCCCCCCATGTTTTCTTCTAGAAGTTTTATAATTTCAGGTTTGTCTTTAATCCATTTTGAGTTGATTTTTGTATATGGTATAAGGGTCCAATTTCATTCTTCTGCATGTGGATATCGTTTTCCCAATATCACTTTTGATGACTGTCTTCCCAATTGTGTGTTCTCAGCATCTTTGTACAAAATCAACTGACCATAAATGTGTGAGTTTATTTCTGGGATCCCTGTTTTGTTTTTGCTTTGGCAGCTGGCTGGTCTGGAGATCTGAAACTCTCCCTGACTTTGGTGTTATACCACTGCAATCCCAGTTTGGTTCCATTAGACTATGTGTCTATGCCAGTACCATGCTGTTTTGATTAATATAGCTTGGTAGTATATTTTAAAATCAGATAGTATGATGCCTCCAGCTTTGTTCTGTGTGCTCAAGATTGCTTTGCCTATTTCAGGACTTTTGCTGTTCCATATGAACTTTGGAATTGTTTTTATCTATTTCTGTAAAGAATATTATTGGTATTTTGATAGGAATTGCATCAAATCTGTAGGTTGCTTTGAGTAGTATGGACAGTTCAACAGCACTAATTCTTTCAATCCATGAATACAGGATATCTTTCCACTTCGTGTTTTCTTCTTTTCCTTTCATCAACGTTTTACAGTTTTCAGTGTCAAGATCTTTCTTCACCTCCTTGGTTAAATGTATTCCTGAGCATTTAATTTTTTTGGAAGCTATTGTAAGTGGGATTGTTTTCTTGACTTCTTTAATGGATAGTTTGCTTTTAGTACATGAAGATGCTACTGATTTTGTTTGGTGGCTGGCTGGTAAGGGGATCTGAACCCTTGACCTTGGTGTTACCACTGCCATACTCTCCCAAGTGAGCTAACAGGCCAGGCATGCTACTGATTTTTGCATGTCAGTTTTGTATCCTGGAATTTTACTGAATTTGTCTGTTAGTTCTAACAGGTTTTTGGTGGGTATTTTCATTCTTTTAGTGATGAAGCTGATGTCCAGAAAGGTGACAAAGTTGCCTAAAATCCTGTGGCTAGAGCTAGGTTAAGCCCTACACTTTAGTCTCAGTGAGTAGAGTAATATTTTTCAATTGATAGTGTGTTGAATGAATCACTAGCATGCACAGTGATTTTAGGTAATGATTATGCTTTCTTCTATATTTTATAAAAAATATAACTAACAAACACTGAGCCTGAAATTTCATAGTTATTCCTGTTTAGGAAGATTTTTGAATAGTGAATTGCTTCCAATAAGTAATAAATTCAGGTGTAGCATAGACATGACAAGTTATGCAAGTGGCCCCTACATACCTGAGGTTTAGAGAACACTTCCCCACTTTATATTATAGATACTATTCCTCTCTTTCATTTACAGCTATGTTAATATTTCACCAATTTTAGTGGTAATTCATCCTGTGCAATGTGTTAGTACAAGTAAGTAAAACTTCTTTCATGAATATTTCCCTGAACAGTAGTTGTACTGTACTAAAAGCATTTTATCTAATCCAACATTATGATTTACTACAAACAGAAATGAAGCAATTGATGTACTCCTTTAAGAAAGCTTAGGCGCCATTTAAAATGTTTCATAGATATTGCAAACACAGTATTTTGAACAGAATTTTTGATTGTCCACTGTGGACTCAGAATATATATTTCCTCTACGTAAAGAGAAATGCAAAATGAAAAGTAATTACCCAGCCTGGATGAAGATGGAAATGTAATTCACAGCTACATGTCGACAGAAACTTGCAGAGAGAAAGGTTTCATGGTCTTACAAATAACTCAGCTACTCTACTAGCATTTTTTTCTCTGTGCTGACAAAGAAGGGAAGGATAAATATTTACAACCCAGGTTGCTAAACTGAGCTTTAATTAACAAGGCTCCAGGAAGGGCCCTACCAAGATAAAAATGTGATTGCACTCTGTCCTCTGACCTCAATTGCAGGTTAACTTCTCTTGGGTGTTTTTGGACCCTCAGTGTAAAGACATAAGGACCCTCTGAGACGGCAAGCTGTTTTGCTAAAAACCTCTTTACACATCTGGAACATAACCTTTTAATCCTAAGGCTTGTGTTACCACCACAGCTTAGAAAACATGTTTAGACTTGGATTGCACAAAGTCATAAACATGTTGGATGTAGGAAAAACTGTTACTTTATAAACTGGACCTGTTATTGTGAGGTCACTCTTTTTTTTTTTTTTTTTTTTTTTTTTTTGTTCTTCCAAACTATGCATACTCTGAAAATCTTTGGGGTGGATAAGAAAACAGTTTAGTCTCTTCCATGGTTGCTTCTACCAAGATGCTCCTGGCCTTTTCTCATCCAAACTCGACAAATTTGTTTCTCTAATATCACCAGCATGACTACACCACAAAGCCAAGATGTCTCCATTTTTCTGTTTATATTTTGCTTCACAGACTTAGTTCTAAGCTCTTGGGGCTGCACGAGAGGGGTACAACACGAGGCCCAGAATCCTGCCTCTCTCTGTATGATGCTGTGTAAGTTACTTCACCTCTCGGGGATAGGTTGTCGGCCTATACAATGAATGGCCTGCACCATTTGCTCGCTAATATCCCCTTTGGTTCTAAACCATATTAGTATCCCAAATAAGATTATAGGATTTTATATTTTTAACATTTTAAAAATGCCAGAACATTCCTCACTAGCTACATAGCCTGTACCAAATGCTGAATGAAAACAGATACAAAAAGGAGACAATCCTCCAATGAAAAGGAGATACTCATGTCCACAGTTACACAGTGTGCATAGAGGAGTTAAGTAGGCCACGGGCAGTTTTCCAAACAAGAAATATATACCCTACGACCAGGGTGCTCTGCATTTTCTTATCAGTGAAAACCAAAATGATATTTGACATGTACAGTTCCATAATAGAGTCTATTTGAGAAAAAGAATCAAATGTGAGACAATTCATAGCATTTTATTCAAGTTAACCCATTTCATTTAATGATGTGCCATATTGTTCCTGTTACCATGAACATTACTGTCATTATTTCTCTTTGGTGAAGATCATGATTTTAAGAAATCTGGGTTGAATTTCCACAATGCTTAACTCCATGGTCAAAAATCATTTTCCTGACCAAAAAGCAACCCCTTAATGACAAGAGAAATAGAAAGACTAAGATATATTTGCAGAAATTTACCTCCACTAGAAACAATTCATAGTCCATAGTATTTCAGGGTTCTGCTTTCACTTGGGGGCTCTTTTTTGGGGAGGGAATTATTCCTCATAAATGTTTGTTTAATACAAATAACCTGTCCTGCTGTATCACAGAAGGAAAATGAGTACTAGTTGCAGAGAATGAGCAAGTGGTCCTCCAGGGAAGGTCATGACTCAAAGGGGTGACAGTGTTATTCTGCCAGAGTAAGGCAACAGAGTCAGTAACCTCCCTCCCCCCACCAGTCAGCAGCAATAAGGTATCACCAGATGAATGGGAGATGTAGTAACCAGCTGGATAACCCATGGGCTAGAATCTTTGGAATAGGAATGTTTCTGTGTTTGAGGAAGCCAGAGGTGCAGGGAGACACTTAAGAGTCCACAGAAAGTGACTGAGAACAGGAAAGTGTGAAAAAGATACAGGTTTCCTATTAGGCGACACACAGAAAGGTGGTACTACCAAAGGCAGTCTTATGCTTTCCTTTTGAGATGAAGTTTCACTGAATGGGCTCTGCAGTTTTCACATAACAACTGGAATGATATGAACAACTGGAAAGTGGATATTCAACACAGACCCTGGAGGGGGGAGTGGGAATTGGATGGGACAAGAGACGCAAGAAATGGAGACCAGACAGTATTCTGATCAAGTCTCGTTTATTAGCCAGAAGGTCACAGTTTATATAGACAGCAGGAGGGAATCAGCAGATAATTAAGTATGCAGATGGTTTACTGAGAAAACCGCAGGGCGGGTTGTTCCAGTAAATGGAAAATTCTCATTATCTATGGCAAGTTGCAAAGTTGCCTATACCCATAGTGCACAGGAGGGGGAGAGACGGAAGATAACAGCAAACAAGGCTCTGAGGCCTCGAGGCAATAGCTGGGCGGGCTCTTTCGGCTCTGGACAGGCAGGCAGCCGGGCTCTAATGGCTCCGGACACCTCCTGTGTGCAAGGCAGTGGGGCACGTGCTGAGAAGGAAAGCAA
>NW_007740419.1:6584-21243 GCF_000696425.1 Galeopterus variegatus | reverse complement strand
GGAGTCCTCCTCTGTGTCGGCCCCAAAACCTCGAACCTGCTGCCGCTTGTTTGTCGATGTAGGATCGTTGTTGAAAGAATTATTCGCCTTTTGTTGCTCTTGGAAATGCAATCAATACTCTGGTATCACAGCGCACAGCTCACAGGGAAGAATTCATTTCTAACCATGCCGAATAAATAAACTACATTTCAAAACTTTTAGCATTTATTTTTACATCGTAGTCCCATTTGAAAGAAAAGAAAGTGATGAAGAGCTCAAGAAGACATTTGAAACAAGCCAAAAGACTGTCAAATGTCAGCGGGCGCCGAAGAGAAAGCCGCGTCTTGCCATCCTGCCCCACCGCCAGTCGTGTCTTGGTCTCTCCAATCACCAGGATTTTAATCTTACGGTTTCATGGGAGTTTTATTACCTTCTATTTTTTAAAAAATTTATACCTTCCATTTAATTTCACCGGTATTTTGCTGTTTTTCTTTAGCTTAACTTGTTTAGCTCATCTTTTTTAAAAAATCTTTTTTCCTAATTAAATGCATTTTGGATGGTACACTGTTCCCTGAGAATCAGTCTGGCTACTGTCCAAGGTACAGTATCATAAAACTGTTTTTCACGTGATTCTGATGAGTGAATAGCATAAAAAGCACTGGTGTGGCTTCAGAGCAAGCGTTCTGAAGACAGGCCAGATGTGAATCCTCACTTGGCCACCTCCATCTGTGACCTGTACAAATCACTCTATCTCTCAGGATCAGTTTTCTCAGCTGAAAAATAGGAATGGTAATATCCACTTCACCAAGTTTTGAGATGATTTATGAGACAATATATACAAAGTACTTAGAAAACAGTCTGGTACATTGTAATAATAAACTGGTGCTTAGATAGTTATTCAAATTAAATTGCCTAAAGCAAAGCTCAAAAGAAAATGACCTAATTGAAGTGAATGGTTTGCTACAATCTCATCTGTATAGAAACAACTTTTCATTTGGATGACTTATTTAAAACAAACTATAAAAACAATATATGTAAAAACAATGTAATTTTCTACATTACCAGATTAAAGGAGAAAGATCATATGAACATCTTAAGTGAAGAAGAAGCATTTGATAAATTTCAACATCCATTTTTTTTTTAACTGAAATGTAGCAGTTTATTTATGGTGGAAGCAACAGACCAAAGTAACATCAGCAGCTCCTGTGCTGTGGTCACCAGTAGAAATCAGATATCTTCATATCACCTTACATTTGTACATATTTCAAAATATCATGCTCACTACTATTTGAAAATTACAATAGTTATTAAACCCATTACTAGATCTTATTAAAGTTCATAAAGGTATATACGAGGGTACTTCAAAAAGTTTGTGGAAAAATAGGATTAAAAGGTAATATGAATCTTTACATGAACTTTTTGAAGTACCTTCTTTTGTGTGAATATATATATGTAAATACATATATATAAATTTTTTTTTCACATATTTTCAAATAGTTGGATAACTTTTTCCATGGTTGTCTCCTTGGTATCAACATCTATTCTTTTATTTTCTTTTTTTCAATATCTATTCTTAAAAGATCTCAGGAAACTTAGAGATACAGTGGAACTTCCCAATTTTGAGAGAGAAGATCTACATAACTCTAGAATTAACATGATTCAATATGTCGAAAGCTTTCCTTTGAGAACAGGAACCAGGCAGGTTGTCTATAATCACCACTTCTAGTCAACACTGTACTGGAAGTACTAGCCAATGTGATGAGGGAAGAAACATAAATAGAAGGTATACAGAATTGAAAGGAAGATACAAAACTGCCTTTATGTCTAAACACAATTGTATACCTAGAAAACTGAAAAAAATCTACAGATGAACGGCTTGAATTAATAAATGTATTTATACCAAAGTTTCTGGGTATAAGGTCAATATATAAAAGTTTACTATATACATACATAGTACCATAAAACAATTAAGAAGTGAAAAAAAAAGCCATTTGTAACAGCATCTGAAGTTTTAAGTAGCTTTAAATTAATCTAAAAAATGTGTAAAACCTCTTAGAAATTATAGACCTTTATTGATACATTATAGAAGATAAATGAGATAAACCATCTCATGGTTTAGAAGACTCAATAATGGAAATATGCCAATTTTCTCCAAATTAATTCATACGGTCAATCCAATAAAAATCCCAACAGGTTTATTTTTTGTTTTTGTAGCACATGACAATGCATAAGGATGTGCAATGGTACAGGAATAGGCAACCCTGTTGAACAACAAAGTGAGATATCAGCTATCAATGATGACATTACACAGCTATTAAGAATATGTCATGTTGGCCCAAGGATTTAAAAAACACAGACCAATGGAACAGACTAGAGATTTCAGAAACAGTGCCATACTTATAAGTACATAAGATATAAAATAGAGCATGTCAATGGAGAGTGAACGTCTCAATAAATGGCTCTTGGATAACTGGGTATCCATATGGAAAAAAAGTGAAATGGGAAACCTGTCTCTCACAAAAAATCAGTTCCAGGTAGATGAAGGCCTAAGTGTGAAAGGCAAAATTCTAAAACTGTTAGAAGATACTGTAAAAAAAAAAAAACTTGGTGACTTTAATATAAAGAAAATAATAAATTTGACTATATTGATAAACTGCTATTTATCAAAAGACCCAAAAGAGTAGAAAGACAGTGAGAAAGGATATTTGGCTATATATATCAAATATATATGGCTATATATATCAAAATTTAAAATATTCATTCCTTAGTCTCCAAATTCCAGGTCTAGAAATTTATTCTAAGGGAATAAGTACCAAAAGTGGGCCAAATATATGAAATTCATATTCATTGCAGTATTGCTTACAACAGTAAAAAACAACAAGAGGCTTAAAAGTCTATCAGAAGGATTTCTATGCATAGACTTGGAAAAATAGGTGTATGTGACAATGGAAAAAAGTTATAGAAGTGTTTATATCTATATGTATATACATAAAATTGTTTATAAATGCATAAAATTATAATCATATACACTAGATTCTTTTTTGTCTTTTTTTTTGTTGGCTGGCTGGTCTGGTGATCCAAACCCTTGACCGTGCTCTAACCAACTGATCTAACTGGCCAGCCCTTATACACTAAATTCTTAATAGAGACTATTTTTGGGATTACGGGAAACCTTCACTTTCAATTTTATATGCTTTTGAGTTTTTAGCAAAATGTGTAACTTTTAACAATGAACGTGTTTAGTTTTGAAATGAGCAAAACAAAAATATTTTTTTGGGGGAAATAAATTGATATGAACTTAAAAATGTGTAAGATACTTAGGAAAGAAAAAGAAGGATTAGTTGCTACCTTGCAATAGCAGGCTCACGGAACTGCAGCACTTGTTTCCCCATTCTTCAGAGGGGTCAAAGTTGGTAGCTGCGCCATCTGAGTCATTATAACTTGTACTCCTCCACATATCTTTATCTGTATTCTTAACCCATTTTGCCTTTTATTTTTTTTCTGTACTTTGTCACGTAAACAGATCATTTTGTCTTTAAAAGACAAAAACCTTTTTAAAAAGGCTTGTCATTTCCCTTAATGATTTCACCAAGACCAAGCTAGATGTAAGAGTATCTTTGCTTGTGAGTACATTTTCACCTGCCCTAGGAAAAAAGTCATTTCTGCACCCTGAAAATTTTCACAATTTACTTGTTCTGGTTACCCAAGGCTTCCCTATCACAGATAGGCTGCCCTATCAAGTGCACTTCCACTTGCCAAGAACTTCTGTCCTATTTTTATATTCCAATCAAATCTATTCTACATACGAACTTTTTTAAGACCTGAAAAACCTTTCTAAGGACTGCAGAGCAAACTGGAATACACAAGCAGCAAGGACCTAATTTCTGGACAAAGAGAACAAGTCATATATTCTGAATGGAAAACTCCAGATGGTAACAAAGTAACAATGAACATTAATGTTGGCCTCAAAGAGCTATCACAGATAGTTCTTCACTTATAGCGGCGTTACGTCCCTGCAAACCCACCATAAACTGAAAATATTGTAAGTAGAAAATGCATTTAACACACCTAACCTACCAAGCATCATAGCTAACCTTAGCCTACCTTAAATGTGCTCAAATCATTTACATCAGCCTACAGGTGGGCAAAATCTAATACAAGCCTATTTTATAATAAAGTGTTAACTATCTCACGTAATTTATTGAATACTGTACTGAAAGTGAAAAAGAATGTAATCCTTATTACTTTAAGCCACAGTCATTATCAGTTTCATCTTAAAAAAAAAAAAAAAGGCAGCCAACCTTGAAATTGAAAAATCATAAGTCAAACCATTGTTAAGTTACAGGCCATCTATATTACATTTATTAGGAAGGAAAAACCTTTCTAGCTTCTTTGTTAAAATATTATTACATAACAAGAACTATTGTAAGGGGTCTTTCAAGGAAGAGTTCAACTTCATTTAGTAATCAAATAAATGGTTAGATACCCTTTTTAACCTACCAAAATAGCAAAGAGCTTTTCTCTCCCAAATTGGCACTCTCATAGAATGCTGGTGAAAATGTGAAATGGTAATACCCTACTGTCATTTTGCAGTAAGTATCAAGAGCTTTAAAATTGTTCTTTACTCAGTAATTCCTCATCCAGGAATTTAGCCTATGGAAGAAAATAAGAAATACATAACAATTTTACAGAAAAAAGAAATTCATTATAGCATTGCTTATTTTTAATTTTAATTTTTTGGTAGCTGGCCAGTATAGGAATTGAACCCTGGACCTTGCAGCATTGCTTATAGTAATAAAAAATGGTTAAAAAAGTAAATATTCATTGCTAGAAGCTTAGTTAAATAAATCATGAAATATCTATTAGAGGAATAATCTGCAAACTTTAAAATTATTTACCAAGAAACTTTTAAATCATGGGAAAGTGCGTAAGAATACAATTACGATACATATAAAATCAAACATATACTTCAACCTTACCTTTGGTTAAAAGGAATCCACCAAAAAAAGCATGTATTTTTATTCCTAATTTTTTTGGTGGCTGGCTGGTAAGGAGAACTGACCCTTTAACCTTGGTGTTGCAAGACTGTGCTCTAACCAACTAAGCTAACTGGCTAACCCCTATTTTTAAAATATGGGATTTAGGAAACTCCATACTAATATCCCGATTGTGCATTCAAATGCCTGTTTAGGACCTGTCACATACAAGGTGTTTAGTAGTTTTCTGTCACCTGCTTTTTTCCTCCAAGGTCATTTCTGTATTTATCTAGAGCCCAGAATATTGTTTTGTACATGTTGCTTATTGAGTTAAAATATTAATCAACACTTATGCATTTTTAAAAAAGAAATTCACCAAAATGTTACAAGTAGTTATTCCTGGGTAGTGGAATTTGGGAGGCTGCAAATGTACTACATGTCTTCATGTATTTATTCACTCAAATTTATTTACTTTTTCATTCACCTAATAATTTAAAAGAAATATTTATTCTGATTATAGTGACCAATGATACATTCCAATATGTTAGAACATACATAAATGATTTCAAGAATAACAGTGACCCAACCTCTCTATGCCTGTTCTCCCTCTGCCCTTCAAAGAACTGTATAATAGGATGTTAAATTTGAGTCTTTTGGTTTCCATTAGAGGTTCTAATGTCAATAACAAAACAGGTGTCAAGTACTCCTACACTCTGACATGAGGGGCTTGACAAAACACCTCCGTGCTGATTTCACTGAGAGGCTGAAGAGGGCATTGGAAAGAGGTACCAGAGTGCTTTGGCATTTCCTACTACAAGCCAGGCCCAGAGGAAGGCTTCAAAAGACCACTTAGAGAGCTTGACACAAGTCCCCTGGGATTTGGGGAAAGGATTAATTCTGATTCAAAAGTGTAAAGATTGGTTCAGCCTGCTTGGTGGGAAAGCAAAGAACCATGGCTGTACTGAGAACTACATGCACTTGCAGATTATCCTACTGGAGGGATAAAGAAGCTGTTTACTGTGAGCCATACAGATCTTGTAGAAGAGCACTTGACATAGGTAGGTTAAAAGGAACTCTTCCTCAGTAGCCCAACTGAAGGATAGAAATGTTCTCAATTAAAGGGTAATTCCCCCCAAACACTGAAAGTTTCCTAAGGGTGAAAGTACAAGTGGCAGGCTGGAGGAGGCATCTGAAGGAACCATCAAGGGAAATGCAGAAGGGAGATCCCTGTTGATGGGTGGTTTCCCAAAAGTCCACCAAAGGCCCTTTAGAGAGAAAGAGCCACAACTGGGTATGCAACATACACAGCACTCTGCTGCCTGATCATCCACAGCAGCTGCCATTTAAGACTGTGCCTAACTATTCCTACCATTCCAAGGGGGCTGCGAGCAGGTGGAATGAAGAGAAGACATCAGCTGTACCCTCGTCCCTACAGCAGGTTCCTGAGTCCCAGCTGGCTGAGAGCAAGCGTTGTGAAACAGAAGAAAGTTTATAGTTTTAACAAATAGACTGGACTAGACGGGACAATATCAGATAGTATGTGAAAAACCCATGGATTTGCTTGAAGTTTTATCCAGGGATAGGATGGGAGGCAGAGAACAACCTGCAGGGTAAATTTACGTGGAGAGGAGTGAGAAAGGCTCCTTTTCCTCTCCTAGAAAGTACGGCTTATTTAATAAGAAAATAAGAGTAATATAATCTACTTAAATACACTTAGCAGAGTCTGGCATAGTACTCACCCAATCAATATTAATTGTTTTTATTATTAAAAAATAAAAATAGTAGTAAAGTATCTTATCTTCCACTTTTATTTTATTTTTTCTTTCTGTCTTCTTAAAATTATTTTCTACTTTCAAAAGTAAATAATAGAGTGATAGTTAATCTTGACCAGAAAAAAATATTAATTGTAAAGCAATCTGAAATTACTCTAACCATCTTTTTCATTGCACTATACTTTCTGTATATGCTTATGTAAAGTACAAATGTACAGAGAAATTTTTCTTGTATTCTCACACAGTATTAACTTACACTGTCATCTGCTGAGTAGGGTCTGATTTGGGGAATTTTAACTTGCACTGCACCCCAGAATTATCTGTGGAGCTATAAAAAAGAACATATTCTTATGTATGAAGCAATATCTACCAGATCAGAATCTTTGAGTCTGGAAATCGGACTTGCACATTTTGAAAAAGCTCCTCAGGTGATTCAGTTGTGAAACCAGGATTGAGAATCCATTGGCATAGGTCAATAGCTTAGCTCTTTTTCAACTAAAAGGCAGACTCTTAAATCTTTTGTGCTAGTTGGGGTTATACAGATTTTAAAAAAATAACAAAAACTATCTAAATTAAGTAACTAAATAATTGATTAACTAACACAAATGAAATGAATTCATTCATTAAATATTTACTGAGTATTCCCTCTGCACCAGGCTCAGTATTAGGCACGAGGATATTCAATTCTACCCTGAGAGTACCACTCTCAGTCTACAAGTACATGAATTATTTAAATGTGGCTATTTGCAACTTATATTAGATTCCAAGAGAAAGGTGACAAAGAGCCACTACAAAGACTTACTTGCACAATATCATGGCACACAAGGACTCTCCCACATGAATCAGCCAGGCAAGCCAATACCTGAAACAACAATCAAAAAGTCAGTCTAGTTTAAGGTGATAGTTATGTGCTGATGAAATCTAACACAGAAACTTCAAAAAGAAAGGTATCTTAATGTTAACTAGCACAACTCTTAGATATCTAAAAGCCTTCCAGGTCTCCAGTGAGTCTGAAGCTGCAGGGTCCACATCCCATTACTGCAGCTCCCCTTACCCATTGTGCAGGAGGGTATGATGGTGGTCCAGCAAGTACCGAGTGAAGGAGCCCAAGGGTCCAAGGCTCTGATAAGGGATACTCTGAGGCCAGAAGATAACCCACTGAAAGAGAACCAGAAACACAGAGTACCTATTAGGTCACTTAAAAGATCAGTGAATGTCTGTTTTTGAGAGAGGCTGATTCTGCAAAGACACTACAGACCAAAGGAACTATGAACAAAGTCATCCGGGCCTCCATTCTTTTTTTTTGTCTTTTTTTGTGTCCGGCAACGGACCGCAACCCTCAGTGTCGCACCCGCACCGGACCGGGACCGGCAACGGGATCGCAACCCTTGGCGCTGCGCCCGCCCCTCGCTCAGCCAGTGAGCGGGAACCGGTCTGTATGTGGGATCCGAACCCTCCGCGGGAGCGCCGCCGCACTTCCCAAGCGGTGCACTGTAGCAGTGCACCACCGGGCAGGCCCCACCGGGCCTCCATTCTTGACTTTTACTTTCTAAAAGAAGCTCTACTGTGAGATTTATGCTGAGGAAACGATGAGGTTATCAGACTCAGTGTCCAGGGTGGAAGACTCCTATTCTTAATTTCCACCAAACCTATTATTTTTTAGAGGTTATTAACAAATTTTAAGCATTTACGGGCCTGGCCTATCTTAACTGTAGAAACTATAGTTTGAGCCAAACCCCTGTTTAATTTAGAATCCCTTTCTCTTCTTTCACTTTTTGTACCTCTAAGTGAGATCAGGTTTGTAAAGTTTTAATAGCAACTGCTTAATCACATAAAACTTCTATAATCTTATCAACTTTTCCTCAGCCTCTGTGTTGTAAGCCCTGCTAGTTTAGGCTTTTTTGAGAATAATTAAGTGCTAACAGCTCCAAAATGTTATCCCATTCAGATCTCTGCTAAGGGCGACACTACCTCTCCCATTATGTTCTTACACATCCAACATTGAAATAACGCATGCAATACATCACGTTCTCCCAAATCAAGGCAATACATCACATTCTCCCAAATCAAGGGAAACGGAAAGGGCAGCATCTGCCAGCTCCACAAAATTTCAATTTGAAGTCCCCAAAGCGTTCATCTATGTATACTCTAACTGGCCAAAGACGCGGAATTGGAGAATAAAAATGCATCATTGAAAAATGTCAGTTCAATGCCTCCACTTTTCACATAGGGTAATTAGGACAGACGTAGTCAGCGTTGACACCGACATCACTGTGGACATGACAAATCCCCAGTCTTCAGGATCTCCTGTGCCATATCCAAACAGCTTTTGCCTTCCTTCAAAATTATAGCAACTTACTTTCGCCTGGAACCTACTTTTCCAGACATCTTTCCTGTTATCCTTTAGACTGTACTTTTTAACAATAATAATAAATATTATTATTATTAAAATTATTTTTGCGGCTGGCTGGTACGTCCTGTTATATTATTGTTATTATTAAAATTATTTTTGCGGCTGGCTGGTACGTCCTGTTATATTATTATTATTATTAAAATTATTTTTGCGGCTGGCTGGTACGTCCTGTTATATTATTATTATTATTAAAATTATTTTTGCGGCTGGCTGGTACGTCCTGTTTTATTATTATTATATTAAAATTATTTTTGCGGCTGGCTGGTACGTCCTGTTATGCTTTAACGAACTCTTTCTCAGCCAGACAAAAGTCGCTCTTCCTCTCAGTAGAGCGGTGTTCTTGCTTCTACACCTATGCCATAACAGTTAAATCCTCTCTATTCCTTTTTCCCAATTAAGTCCTACCCCGTCCTTCAGGTTTATCCCCCTCTTCCAAGCAATTCCAACCGCCCCAAATATCCTGTTTCGTAAGCGCCCCCCGACTCGGCAGGCGTACGGCAGTCTGTCAGCTTGACTTCCCTCTCCGTCAGAGGTTCGGACTCGCTTAAACCGCAGAACAAGGGGCGAGAACGCAAACGCATGAACGCCCTACAGCAGAAACCGTCCTAAGAGCTGAAGGAAATTCCGCTTACGCCGGTAACCTGGGCAACCGTCGGGAGCGCGTGCGCACAGACCTCGTTGCCACACCGCCCCTCGCCCTACGAGGGCTTGTTGGGCCAAAAAAGGTAGGCCGGCCCGCCCCACGCCTCACCGCGAAGTAGCCCAGCCCCAGGACCGTGACCAGCGAGGGCAAGGGTCTGGCCGTACGGAAGTAGGCGGTAGCAGTCGTGCCGGCCTCGGACTTCGCCACCGCCATCTTGAAAGACCCAGACACTAAGTCGTCGGGCGGGGAGCCGTAACCGCCCCCGCACATGCCTGGCTAACCGGTTTCTCAGGGTAACGAGCGCCGGCCGAAGGCCCTGGGTGCGACTGCGTCTCCTTCCGGGGCGAGTCCCCTCCCTCTCGGCTCCGAACTCTCCAGAGCCGACGGCGCCTGCGCGACCCCTGCTAGCTTGCGGGCGCAGGTCCTCCGTGGACTGTAGCCCTCACAGCTCTGGCCGGGCAACTGGCCTTACCGTGTAATAGCCGAAGGAGAGACCGATGACTGTGAACCAGAACAGACTGGCCCTCTGGAAGAAAGCCGCACCGCCTACCGTCGTCGCCATGGCTGCAGCACCTCTCCAAGAGCGAGCCTCAGGGCACTGCCCCGCGTGGGTGTGGGGCAGGGCTGGGGCGGGGTCTTGGCGGGACGGAGGAGGTTCTGCGGGGTTAGGTTCAGAACCTGTAGTCACAGCTAGTCGCCCTGCTCCCTGTCCCTCGTACAGGGCCTTTGGAATCCTGGTAGCTGAACTGGTTGTCATCTGGAAGGGGACACACTTCTATGGGTTTAGCTAAACCACAGGGTACGGCTGGATTAGTGACCTAAACATGGAAGACAATGAAGAAAATATGAGAGACTTGTAGTTCTACAACTTTTGAGAGAGGGAAAGGAACACTTAGCGAGATATGAAAAGCCGTAGAGGGAAAGATGAAAAATTTAATTGCATCCAAATTAAAAACTTCATTTTTATGGAAGACACCATAAATAAAGTTGAAAGACCTGGAAGGAATTCTTAAGTATATGTAATGGACAAATGAGTGAAGAATATGAATTGGATATCCTCAGAAGCGAAAACGCAAATGGCTAAGAAAAATGAAAACATATTTAACCTTCATGGCCACTTGGGATATGCAAAATAAAGCAAACAATAATTAAAAACACTTGGTATTTGACATGCAAAAATCAGCAAATAGATCAGTGGGAGATAATACAGCCTCCCAAGATAGATGTGATATATATATCCAAGCTTTTATTTTATGATAGAGGTAACATTCCAAATTAAGGAGGCAAGAATGGACCATTCAGTGAATTATTTTGGGATGATTGATTATCTACTTGGGGAAAAACGTTTTAAACTCTACTCCCCACCCTCAAACACAAATACACAAATAAGGCAGTATCACAGTCTAGAGTGATGAATAGTGTCTATAGAGCTAGGGCTGGGTCTGGAGCTCACAGACTCCTTGAGCCTTTTGTCCAGACTGGGTCACAAACCTTTCACATGCAGGTGTATGAGCTAGGTAACAGGAAAAAGGTCCTTGGAGCCATAGGTGAAAAAAGAATAGTCTTTATTCAGCACACACACCTCTAAGAGCTATACAGTCCAAAGAGAAACTGAGCAGCTGCCAGCAAAGTAAATGTGCTCTATTTTTAGACGGAGCTCTGCCCAGCCACTGCTTCACACACTGAAGAACACATAAGAATAGCAACAAGCTAAAAATACACGGGCANGTTCTCCCAAATCAAGGCAATACATCACATTCTCCCAAATCAAGGGAAACGGAAAGGGCAGCATCTGCCAGCTCCACAAAATTTCAATTTGAAGTCCCCAAAGCGTTCATCTATGTATACTCTAACTGGCCAAAGACGCGGAATTGGAGAATAAAAATGCATCATTGAAAAATGTCAGTTCAATGCCTCCACTTTTCACATAGGGTAATTAGGACAGACGTAGTCAGCGTTGACACCGACATCACTGTGGACATGACAAATCCCCAGTCTTCAGGATCTCCTGTGCCATATCCAAACAGCTTTTGCCTTCCTTCAAAATTATAGCAACTTACTTTCGCCTGGAACCTACTTTTCCAGACATCTTTCCTGTTATCCTTTAGACTGTACTTTTTAACAATAATAATAAATATTATTATTATTAAAATTATTTTTGCGGCTGGCTGGTACGTCCTGTTATATTATTATTATTATTAAAATTATTTTTGCGGCTGGCTGGTACGTCCTGTTTTATTATTATTATATTAAAATTATTTTTGCGGCTGGCTGGTACGTCCTG
The DNA here is from genome assembly GCF_000696425.1 of Galeopterus variegatus. Lineage (NCBI taxonomy): Eukaryota > Metazoa > Chordata > Mammalia > Dermoptera > Cynocephalidae > Galeopterus > Galeopterus variegatus. The sequence continues at coordinate 9,176 of NW_007740419.1, read as the reverse complement.
TTATGCTTTAACGAACTCTTTCTCAGCCAGACAAAAGTCGCTCTTCCTCTCAGTAGAGCGGTGTTCTTGCTTCTACACCTATGCCATAACAGTTAAATCCTCTCTATTCCTTTTTCCCAATTAAGTCCTACCCCGTCCTTCAGGTTTATCCCCCTCTTCCAAGCAATTCCAACCGCCCCAAATATCCTGTTTCGTAAGCGCCCCCCGACTCGGCAGGCGTACGGCAGTCTGTCAGCTTGACTTCCCTCTCCGTCAGAGGTTCGGACTCGCTTAAACCGCAGAACAAGGGGCGAGAACGCAAACGCATGAACGCCCTACAGCAGAAACCGTCCTAAGAGCTGAAGGAAATTCCGCTTACGCCGGTAACCTGGGCAACCGTCGGGAGCGCGTGCGCACAGACCTCGTTGCCACACCGCCCCTCGCCCTACGAGGGCTTGTTGGGCCAAAAAAGGTAGGCCGGCCCGCCCCACGCCTCACCGCGAAGTAGCCCAGCCCCAGGACCGTGACCAGCGAGGGCAAGGGTCTGGCCGTACGGAAGTAGGCGGTAGCAGTCGTGCCGGCCTCGGACTTCGCCACCGCCATCTTGAAAGACCCAGACACTAAGTCGTCGGGCGGGGAGCCGTAACCGCCCCCGCACATGCCTGGCTAACCGGTTTCTCAGGGTAACGAGCGCCGGCCGAAGGCCCTGGGTGCGACTGCGTCTCCTTCCGGGGCGAGTCCCCTCCCTCTCGGCTCCGAACTCTCCAGAGCCGACGGCGCCTGCGCGACCCCTGCTAGCTTGCGGGCGCAGGTCCTCCGTGGACTGTAGCCCTCACAGCTCTGGCCGGGCAACTGGCCTTACCGTGTAATAGCCGAAGGAGAGACCGATGACTGTGAACCAGAACAGACTGGCCCTCTGGAAGAAAGCCGCACCGCCTACCGTCGTCGCCATGGCTGCAGCACCTCTTCAAGAGCCAGCCTCAGGGCACTGCCCCGCGTGGGTGTGGGGCAGGGCTGGGGCGGGGTCTTGGCGGGACGGAGGAGGTTCTGCGGGGTTAGGTTCAGAACCTGTAGTCACAGCTAGTCGCCCTGCTCCCTGTCCCTCGTACAGGGCCTTTGGAATCCTGGTAGCTGAACTGGTTGTCATCTGGAAGGGGACACACTTCTATGGGTTTAGCTAAACCACAGGGTACGGCTGGATTAGTGACCTAAACATGGAAGACAATGAAGAAAATATGAGAGACTTGTAGTTCTACAACTTTTGAGAGAGGGAAAGGAACACTTAGCGAGATATGAAAAGCCGTAGAGGGAAAGATGAAAAATTTAATTGCATCCAAATTAAAAACTTCATTTTTATGGAAGACACCATAAATAAAGTTGAAAGACCTGGAGGGATTCTTAAGTATATGTAATGGACAAATGAGTGAAGAATATGAATTGGATATCCTCAGAAGCGAAAACGCAAATGGCTAAGAAAAATGAAAACATATTTAACCTTCATGGCCACTTGGGATATGCAAAATAAAGCAAACAATAATTAAAAACACTTGGTATTTGACATGCAAAAATCAGCAAATAGATCAGTGGGAGATAATACAGCCTCCCAAGATAGATGTGATATATATATCCAAGCTTTTATTTTATGATAGAGGTAACATTCCAAATTAAGGAGGCAAGAATGGACCATTCAGTGAATTATTTTGGGATGATTGATTATCTACTTGGGGAAAAACGTTTTAAACTCTACTCCCCACCCTCAAACACAAATACACAAATAAGGCAGTATCACAGTCTAGAGTGATGAATAGTGTCTATAGAGCTAGGGCTGGGTCTGGAGCTCACAGACTCCTTGAGCCTGTTGTCCAGACTGGGTCACAAACCTTTCACACGCAGGTGTATGAGCTAGGTAACAGGAAAAAGGTCCTTGGAGCCATAGGTGAAAAAAGAATAGTCTTTATTCAGCACACACACCTCTAAGAGCTATACAGTCCAAAGAGAAACTGAGCAGCTGCCAGCAAAGTAAATGTGCTCTATTTTTAGACGGAGCTCTGCCCAGCCACTGCTTCACACACTGAAGAACACATAAGAATAGCAACAAGCTAAAAATACACGGGCATGCATGGTGCTAACTCCACCCCCACACAACTTGTTTACAAAGTATGTGCTGCACCACCCTACTCTATTTTCCTCACTGTACCCCAAGGGGAGGAAAACTACTCTATTTTCCTCACTGTACCCCAAGGGGAGTTCTGACTGAGATGACTGTAGAATAGGATGAGCATGTGCTAAGATGTAGCAAAAACCCCTCATACTTTCCTTGGATCATGCAACAGGGAGGAGGGCAATCTAAACAAATTTATGGAAATATAAATAGAGCACTGTGTGTCTGGAGAATTAGGAGCAGTTTTTTGTTGTTTTGGGGCCCAGAAAGCAGTACCTTAAAGTGAAGGCCTCAGAAGCACCCTCACAAGCAAAGTTTTCCTGTGAGTTTCTGCTCTCCTATGTGTCAGATTCATTCTCCCCTGAGGCAAGCCATAGAAACTAGAATCCCGTATATCACTACATTTTGTGTCGCTATAACAGAATACCTGAGACTGGTTGATTTATAAAGAA
>NW_007740419.1:3483-6546 GCF_000696425.1 Galeopterus variegatus | reverse complement strand
TTTGGGGCCCAGAAAGCAGTACCTTAAAGTGAAGGCCTCAGAAGCACCCTCACAAGCAAAGTTTTCCTGTGAGTTTCTGCTCTCCTATGTGTCAGATTCATTCTCCCCTGAGGCAAGCCATAGAAACTAGAATCCCGTATATCACTACATTTTGTGTCGCTATAACAGAATACCTGAGACTGGTTGATTTATAAAGAAAATGAAATTTATTGCTTATAGTTTCTCAGGCTGGGGAGTCTGGAGTGCATGTGGTGGTGGCAACAGTGACCCAGGGTTCTGACATTGCAAGATGGTGGAAGCAGACAGATGAGACAGACCCCCCTCTTCTTTTAAAGCCCTCATAACCATGCCCCTGGCCACCATTTTTAATCCATTCACTACTACATGGTCCTACAATCCAATCATCTCTTTAAGGCTCTACCCTTCAATTACCAGAATAGGATTTCCTACCCTCTTAATAGTCACAGTGGGAGCTAAGTTTCTAACACATAAAACTTGGGGACACGATTTAAGCTTCACTGAGTTTTGGGGGGACATAATTCAATCCACTACATCCTTCTTCCCCAAAGTGTGTCATAGATAAAATCTAATCTTCCCCAGTGCCTCTCTGTCTTGGAGCTGGACATAAAAAAATTGTCTGACCTACCTTGTTTGCTTGTAGGTCATCACATCCCTATTTAAGGAAGGGTCCTGCCCCATCCACTGGAGGAATGAATTCTACACAGTGATACCAAGAAGAATCTGGATAGGCTTTGCTGGATTTCTCCACTGAGTCTATTAGCATCGAGCATACTTTTCTTGTCCAATCACATTTCTACATGGTTTTACCTGCTTTACAGAACCTGTAAGAAGGAGATCCAATCAAGATGGCAGAATAGATGGTCCACAGCATCACTCTCTCCCACAAATCAACCAAATTTACAACTATTAAAATGTAACATCAGCCAAGCCAGGTCTGCTGGAGCTCAGGGGAAGAGGAGGAGAGACCTACAGAGTTCATGAAGGTGGGAGAAACTACGATGAGAGAAGGAAAAAGCTGCTCTGAGCATTTTGGGCCACGGCTGCTTTAAGCTGGAGCTGCTGAGCACATGGAGCAGGAGCCGGCAGAAGCCGCAGTTGTGCCCTTCAGATTGAGTTACTTGGAGGCAGCAAGGGAGAAGAGGGCCTTGGTGGCCCCCAGGACAGCAAGACCACTAATAGGGTTCACGTGGACCCACGCAGGAGCGAGAAGCCAGAACAACTGAAAAACCAGAGCCATTCAGAGGCCGGTGAGTCATCGCAAGGGACTAGCGCAGGGCCCATCCCATGGGAAGTGTTTGGAGCACAGGCAGTGGGGGAGATGGGCCCACCAGGGGAACACAGGGACACAGCAAGGACAACTGATCTGTCCCCCAATCAGCACAGGACCACTCAGAGGAGACTGGTCAGGAATGCAGAATTGCATGGGGTGCAGATGGATGAAAAAACTCAGTCCCAGATCAGAGATTCTACAGAACACAGATCCACCAGGTCTCTGGAGAGCCAGAAGTACCTATAAGATCAACCATTAAACCCTGAGCTGTAAAAAAGCCTTCCCTAGGGAAACAGCAGCAAAGTAGCAATTTAAACAACCACACAGCTCAAGGAAGTTCCCTCATGTTAGAAGCAAAGGACAAAAAATTAGTTCTGGCCCAGGCACACCACCAGCACCTTGGGGCCTGCCTGGGAACTGGAGACTTGGATCTGGGGACCAGACCCCACTCCTACTTCCAGGCAAACTGCACCAGTGCCTTGGGGGCAGCCTGGGGACCTGAAGCATGGAGAAGGGGACTGGACCCCCCCTCCCACAACCAGGCACACCCTCCCACAACCAGGCACACTGTGCCTGCACCTTGGGGCCCACCCAGGGACCCGAGGAAAGGAGAAAGGGACCAAACCTCTCTCCCACAACCAGGCACACTGAGCCAGTGCTTTGGGGCTCATCCAGGGACCCAGAGTATGGAGTTGGGGACCAGACCACCCTCCCACAACCAGGCACACCATGCCAGCACCTCGGAGCCCACCCAGGGACCCAGGGCATGGAGAAGGGGACTGGACCTCTCTCCCACAACCAGGCATACCAAGCCAGTGCCTCGGGGCCCGCCCATGGCCCTGGGGCATGGAGAAGGGGATTGGACCACCCTCCCACAACCAGGCACACCATGCCAGCACCTCGGAGCCCACCCAGGGACCCAGGGCATGGGGAAGGGGACCGGACCTCTCTCCCACAACCAGGCACACCACGCCAGCATCTTGGGTCCCACCCAGTGACCTGAGGTATGGAGCCAGAAACCAGATCCTCCTCCTGCAACCAGACATACTGTGCCAGTACCTTGGGGCCCACCCAGGGACCCGGGACATGGAGAAGGGGACTGGACCCCTCTCCCTCAACCAGGCACATGGTGCCAGTGCCTTGGGGCCTGCCCAGGCACCAGAGGCATGGAGAAGGGGACCAAACACACCCCACAACCAGGCATACTGCCAGTGCCAAGGTGCATGCCAAAAACAGCACCTCCATGTGGGTGGCCCACCACAGCCCCCACAATAACTATGGCTGCTGCAAAAGCAGCTAGATGCCACAGCCACCACGCAGATGGTCTGGCCAGCCACTGGAGTGCATTCACACAAGAAGAGTCACCAGCAGAGACAAAGAAAAGAAGAGGATGTCTCTTTCCACAAAGCCCATTTCAGAGTGACAGAAGAAGCATCTGCTCTATGATAATATCGGGGGACCTGATATTATCAGGTGACCTCTCAGCATTGGACAGATCATCTAGGTAACAAGTTAACAGAGTAACCATTATTCTTTCAGAAGGAGAGAAGAAATCTAGAGCAATTAGAGGGGGGAGGGGGAGGGAATGAGGGAAGGGGAGAGGTTGGACAAGGGGCATAAAGAATAATTATGATTTGTAACAATATATATGCTAGTAATATTGATTTAATCAACATATCTCAATGTCCAACCCCCCAAATATGTATAATCGATTTTGATTCAATAAATAAAATAAGTTAAAAAAAGAAGAACCTGTAAGAAAATAGCTTAAG
>NW_007740419.1:0-253 GCF_000696425.1 Galeopterus variegatus | reverse complement strand
TCAGATTTTCCCTTTTGTAATTAGCAAGTAGTCTATGGGAAGATGTCTGAGACTGTAAGTATCCTGGCCTTCAACAAACTCGCCCGTGGATTTTAGCATCCATTTTGATGTATGTCAGAAGAATGATTACAAGTTATGCAAAATAATGATTTGCCTAATCTTAGAGTTCCTTCTACACTTATTATTTGCCATTTTATTGTAACAAAAAACTTTTGCTTTTATCTGCTATTTTGCATGTATGTAGATAGCCAGG
>NW_007740418.1:27485-30245 GCF_000696425.1 Galeopterus variegatus | reverse complement strand
GAGAGAGAGAGAGAGAGAGAGAGAGAGAAGATTAACAACTTAAGGAATCACATTGAAATGTTAGTGCCAAACAAAGGATGTAAGTGTTCCCTAGTGCTTCAAGATGGAGAGGAGGATTATGGTTGTAGCAAGGAAAATTTCACAGAGGAAATAGGACTTAAGTGGTAATTGAGATTAAATTATTTGGGAAGATGCAGGTGGGAGCAGTGTGATCAGAATACATGAATATGGGGAATAGCTAAGTACTTTCATGGGACAAGAAAAGGAAACTAGTCTTATGGATAGAGAGGAGGGAAAAATGGAGCTGAAAATGAAAGTAGAAGGCAAATTGTAAAGGTATTGATGAGGAAAGATTTTTTTTGTTTCAGCATAAACATTCCTGAAGTTCTTTGCTCTGCTGATCGATCTGGCAGAATGTGTCCAAAATTATGTTGTGTCTCAGCCACTGCATTACTCTGTTGTTTGGCAAGCACTACATCATTAATAACTAAAACGTTAGTGTCTCTCATTGTCCTAATTCCAGGCAAAATACTGACCTACAGAATGCCCAGTTACATCTGAATTTTAGATAAACAACAGAGAAATTTTTAGTGTAAGTATGACCCATGAATGTACAGTATATATTTATACTAAAACATCATCCACTGTTTATCTAAAATTCAGATTTAATTGGATATCCTATATTTTTATTTACTAGATCTGCTAACTTCTCCTACAATTATGAAAGAAATTGTACATTAAGCAGTTGTTATCTGTTAGTCCAAAAGATAATAAATAAGAATTTTGTATCTGTAACACCCCTCTTTAAACTAAATTTACATAATGCTTGATATAAACTGTGTATGAGAAAGGTAATTGATTTTCTCCATAGCAGTAGCAATTTGTGTGGGGTTTTGTTAATGTGCAGAGGCAAGAAGAAAAATAAATAAATAAATAAAAAGAGGAAGAAAAAAAACTCAGTTATTTCAGAGTAAAGTGATTTAAATGTGAAAACTAACCTAAGGGACAACCAATTTTTCTTCCCCATTGTGGGCTAAGTGAACGAAGGGGTTAAGCCTCAAAGCTCCCTTCAGCCTTTCGCCCTTGGACTACTATTTACTTTAATGGAAATCACTTTTCCAAGGCATCACACAGAGATTTGAAACACTGGGTTAAAGGTCATCCTGAAACTCTAAGAATAATAAATTTGTAACTTGTACTTTCCTGACCTCTAGAAATATTTTTAGGCGCTTGAGGCCAAAGAAAACAAGGTAGTGCTTTGAAAGGACTGGGGAGCTATCAATTGATCAATTTAAGTGGGATTATCTGATAATTGGGTAAATACATTATTATTGATGTGCAGAAGGAGGAAGATGTGCCAAGAAAACGTTAATGCCTAGGCCTAGATTTATCTGCTAATCCTTGAAGGAGGTAGTTTTCTGGGGACATGAGTAATTGCTCTGCTAACAGATTTATTCTTTATTTAGGCCCCATTTGGGGTTTAAATCCTCCCCTCTCTTTCCAGCAGTTCAAGATGTGGCCTGAATCCCCTGCTGCCCAAAGTGTTAGACTCTGCAACCCCTCCTTGTCATGTTCAGACTCCGGTTTCTTTGATTTAACAGGTACTGCTGTAACTACAGACTGGTGTTCTAGCCAGATGCACTTTGTGTGAGTGAACTTTCAGGAATTCTGCATTTGATTGGCTACCTGGAGGGACTTACCTCTTCCCTGTGGCCATATTTTTAAAGATTATTTTTAAATAGAGCCCTAAAGACAACATGGTTTAGTGGGAAGATCCCTGGACTGGAAACCCAGATACCAAGGTTCTAGTCTTGACTCTGTTCCTAATTATTTTTGTGACCTTGATTAATCTTATTACATTGTCTAACTATTTTGAACTCTAATTTCTCATTCGTGAGTCAAGAGAGAAGAGCTGCAATTGCTTCAAGCTCAAACAATCAAAGAAAGGATGAAATAATTGCTCTTCTGCATTTTATGTTGAGCATGTAGACACAACGACCAGGAATTTTTATTATTCTCATTTCTATCTTTCCTGATATAGCCACATGTTATCTCTACAACTTGAACTGCACTTGGGCCTTCTTGGAATTTCCACTGGGAGAAACAAAAATTTCAGAGAACAGAACAACTTTTATTTATCCAAAAATCCATATAGATTTTCCTGTGAATATAAAGGTATAATATATAATTATTATGGGACTATATATAATCCCACTATATATGGATGATTTTAGAAACAATACTCCTTAACAAAATGATTTTCAAATTCAAATATCTAAATGTGCACGTGTGAGTGCACACGTGTGTGTATGATAATCCCTCATGCCAACAGTAACCTTTTTAAGATTATAAAATAAAATTCTTTAGGTGATGACCACCTCTTTTCATGGATTTCTTGATCTGCTTGGGCAGACTTCATTCATCAACTCCATAGCTGACCTTTCTAGAAATATCTATGATTAAGGCTGGCAGTAAAATTAAAAGCTCTCTCCCTCTCTCTCTCTCTCCCCTCCTCATTTCTTTCTCTCCCTCCTTTCTTCTTTACTTCTTTCCTTCTTTTCTTTATCTATCTATCTGTCTATCTATCTACTTATCTATGAGTTGAGTTGGATTTAATAAGTTTGAACTCTTTAAAGACATCTTAATCCACAAGGACAAATTTAGTAGCATGATATTGAGAGATTTTTTTTCCAGCATATATCTTATTTGTGAGCAAAGGGTCTTAGCATGAGTTATATTTATTTTGAGAAAAATCTGCAA
>NW_007740418.1:4227-26608 GCF_000696425.1 Galeopterus variegatus | reverse complement strand
AGGAAAACATTTTTGAGGGCTCAATTTCTTAGTTTTTCCTCTGTAGAGCTAAACAAAGATTCTCTCCAATACTTTCTCAATTGTCCTATTTTATATCTCTTCCTTGTAAGTGAAGTCTCTTGCGTAAATTACGTAAAGTTTTCCATCATGCCACTCCTCAAACCCTCTCTATGATAATCCTCCCTAGGCCTTACTTTATTTCTCAAACCACATGGCATCCAGACTGATTACACTTCTTTTTACCCTCTTCCAGTCAGAGTCCATTAAAACCTCCTGCTTGTATCTAGGGCTAGGTTTGTAAGCCTCATTACAGGGTTAGCTGGCTACCTGAAAGAGTAATAATATTTTAGGAGTTCTTCTAAGGCTCTACTACTTAACTATGTAGCACAAGGATGCAAGCTGAGTCCCTCATGACAACTGGAAATTAATCTTTCAGTAACTCAAGTTGCTTGAGTCATAGAGGCTACAAAAATATCTACACTCCAACCATCTTGGTAAATTAAGTATATTTCTAACTTACCCAAATCAAAGGATGCATACATTGGAAAGTGGCTTTGACTTCTGGTAGTTCATCTGCTTGGGAACTAAAGACAAAAAACTACAAAAGAACTTTGAAAATAGGAAATTGTTAGACAAAATGACTTTTGAATAAATCGAAAGAAACTTATAGTATAGATGCACATGCAAAGGTACCAGGATGCTTGGAAATTGTTTCTACTAAATCATCCTTACATAGGTTATTTCATGATAAAGGGCAAAATAATTCACCTATGTTTCAGAACATCTGAAAGTGAGGAAAAAAAAGTATCCAGAAGTAGGGCTTACATATCAATTTCTCCTATTAAATGCCACACAAATTGCTAAGTCTCTTTCTCAGATTCAACTTCCTCTTGTTGAGGAAGTTGCTTAACCAAATAACTCTGCTCTATGCCTCACAATTCCATAGCTAATTAATAACTCATTAAGATTTTATCATTTTGGTGACATGTTATTGAACATGGTCTTCTCAGGAGGTTGGTACAGTGATTATAGGAGTAATGAGCAAATACTTAATCACTCACTTTATTATCTTCCTACTAATAATAAATATCAGAAGATAGGTTTATATAATTACATTGCCAGTTTAAGAGTGGCATAACTTCAAGTTGCAACATTGGGATAGTAGTTTAATTTGAAGAGCATCACGTTGGTATTTGGGACAACAGATGTGTGGAAGCATGAGAAAATACAAACCCCTGTATTTCAAACCAAGAAAAGTCATTGATAAATTTGGTGATGCTTAATTGAATGAGAGGTCCTTTTCATGAAACCTGAAACTCACCTAAATGATAGTGTTCCCTTAAATAAGCTGTTGCACAGTCCTATCTCTCAGATGGTCTATGATTTTCAGCCTTTAAGAAGTTATGGTTAAAATAGCTCTTTTATATCAGGGCATATAGAGGTTACAGACAAAGAATATCCTTCTGAAAATACTAATTTGCCTGCTTAGTTATCCCAGTCTTCTGATTATTAAGTGTGAATGGTAATAACACTAAATTTTGAATAAATGTTTATGGCCTTTCTACAAAATAAAGAAGTACAAATGTCTATTTTTCTTCTAACAAAAGGTGCTACCAGTAATAATCTGTTTTAAGCAAGAAGGATGTCTGTATTTGGGGCCCATCTGACTGTAGATAAGATATCTTTTCAGTCAAGCAGCAAGTAGTTTTTAAGTACCTACTATGCAACAGGCACTAGTCTTCAGCACAGACAGTCTCAATTTTTATACCGTTATGGCATGTGTAAGAGATGACAGTCACCTATGAGATATGCCCTCCAATATAAAATACCATGAAATGCCAGCTGTTGTTCCATTGTTTTATTCTGGCATTCAAGGAAGAGAATTGAGATGCAACTGAGTATTGTTATTGTATAAATAATATTGAATATTGACTTTACTCTAACATATATAACACGAATTTTGGATTCTTAAAATCATATTAGTAACAAATTGCATATAATACAGCAAGACATACAGTATGTCAAAGCACTGCTGCCCAGAACGAAAAATTTTCAAGTCCTATGTTTCTTAGAACCAAATCAACTCCTGTCAATTTCAATGATCTCTCCCAGTGTACCATTTGTTCAATATCACTTTCCCATCCTGCTATTTCCTTCCTCTTTGTTCTGAGAATCTAATCTTTGGACAGTCTTCAAATCTCAACTCAAATCTTTCTGCCCCCCCCCTTAATCCTACCCCAAATATTTCTGCAAGTCACAATCTATTCATGCATTGGGTTTCTAGTTTAAGTATTTATTACATATCTACCATGTGTAGAGCATGCTCCGACTGCCCATTTGATTTGTGTCAACCAGTGCCATATAAATTTGTTTACTAGGCTTTCCTTTATTCTTTTATTAAAAAGCAAGCCTCACCTTTTAATTACCATGATAGAAAAGATACATATGTGTCTTACAATTCTTACTTTTTTATCACATAGTATAACTTAGAAATACATAGTGATCAAATTGGTGCTGATAGATTAATTTATGCTGATGTTACTGTTTTCTACCCATTCATGCTGATATAACTAAAAGGAAAATTAAAGGTAGGAATTCCAACATCACCTGGGAGCTTTTTGTAAATGTAGAATTTTGCAAATTACCCCTGATCTACTGATTCAGTGTTTGTATTTTTAAAAGAATCCCAGGTGATTATCATGCCTATGAAGTTTCTGAAGTACTGATAAAACTAAAGTGCAAAATTTTCCAATTTTATAATATTCAATTTATCTGAATTTGGTACCAGTATTATTAAAAAAAATAACTTTTTACCAGAAAATTGAAATCATAAAGGGAAAAGATTATTTTCTATTGTTTGCCATATATTTTTTAAAATAATAAGCACTTCATATCAACATTAGGTCATCCACTATATAACATACACAGTTCAACATGCTTTTACTGATGAGGAAATTGATATATAAAAATGGTAAACAACTTGTCAAAAAGCACAACGCCAGTGACTAACATGTTGGATTTTAGCTAGTTATTCTGTTTTGTTTTATTTAATACACTCAGGATATCTATGAGGTAAATATTACTAATAATCTCATTTTAGTGATGAAGAAACTAAAGCTTAAAAATAATAAGAAACTTCTTTTAAATCATAAAGCAAATAAATATATCAGAGATTCATACATAGGTCTCTGTTCTTCAATAACATGATCTTAATAATGCCATTCTGTGATAACAACCTCCATGGCATAGATTTCCAAATACGTGGAATAGAGAAGAAACATGGCAGATGCAAGGAAGTCAACAAGACTAATTTGGAAAAGAAAACAAGGTGGAGGGTAATATATGTTGATGCTGATAAGGAGGCAGTCTTCATTTCATGAGCCAAGTTAAATATCTTAATTTTTCTCCAAACAGTAATGAATCATTTCAAACAGGAATGTGATATAAGTATTTTGGTGTTTTGAACAGACTACTCCAACTGTATTCCTTTCCATATTGGAAAGGAAACTAGAAAGTACGTAGAAAAACTGGTTGTAATTGTATTGCCAAACTCTAGGAAAAGGTTAAAAGCACCTTGGACTAGTGGGTTTAGCCTGAAAAGACAGAAGTAAACAATTGAATTAAAAAACTATTTAGTATAAATCAATGGAAATTAGCGATAGATTTGGTATATAGAGTAAAGATAAAAAGAAGTGTCAAAGAAGACATTTAGGTCCCTGGTTTCCTATTTAAATGGATTAATGTCTCCTTCACTGATTGAGGAGATTAACTCTCTCTTGCTCAGCTATTTCACCATGTGACACCCTACATCACTGCAGAGTCACCACCAAGAACAAGGTTCTCACGAGATGTGGTGCCTGGACTTTGGACTTCCCAGCCTCTGAACTGTAAGAAATAAATTCTACTTCATTACATATTACCCAGTTTCAGGTACTCCATTATAAGCAACAGAAACAGTCTAATACAGAAAGTTGGTAGTGATAAGTAGGGTGTTCCTTATACCAAATACCTGAAAATGTGGAAACAGCTTTGGAACTGGGTGATGGACAGAGGCTGAAAGAATTTGGAGAAGGGGGCTAGAAAAAGCCTAAATTCAGATAAGAGTTTAGAAGACAAGAGCACCAGGGAATTTGGAAGGTCTCAGAAACTGGTTAATTTGTGGTAACCAGAATGGTCATAGAAATATGGACAGTAAAGACCATTCTGAGAAGCTCTTAGATGTTAATGAGAAGTAGCTTATTGGAAACTGGGACAATGATCACACTTGTTATGAACTGATAAAAAAACTTGGCTGAGTTGTGTCCATACTAGAGGGCTTTATGAAATTCAGAACTTAAGAGTTATGAACCAGCGTATTTGGTAGAAGAAATTTCCAAGCAGATAACATTCAGGCAGCTGCATGAATACTTCTAACAGTCTACACTTATTTACAACTGAAAAGGCATGCTATAAAGAGATAATTTATAACTAAAAGAGAAGCAGATGGTAAAAACTTGGAAAACTATCCACCTGGCCTCAAAAAGAGTGAAAAAGTGCCTTTGGGAGAGGAAACCAAGGGTGTAGCCCAGAGACGGATTGCTAAGGTGATTAAGACAGGAAAAATGAATCATCAGGATAACTGAAGGGCCGAGCCCGTGGCGCACTCGGGAGAGTGCAGCGCTGGGAGTGCAGCAGCGCTCCCACTGCGGGTTTGGATCCTATATAGGGATGACCGGTGCGCTCACAGCACTCACTGGCTGAGCATGGTGCAGCCGGTCTCAAAAAGGACAAAAAAAAAAAAAAGATAACTGAAGAAAGCGAAAAGACCCTGAAAGTTTTTCACAGATCTTCAAGGCTGCACCACCCATCACAGGCCCAAAGGCATTGGGAGACAGAATGGTTTCAAGGAACAGGCCTGAGGCACCCTCCACAGGCTTGCTGCCCCGGACCACCTCAGGGTGTTGCTGCCCACTCCCTGTTAGCTAAATCGGCCCCAGGTGTGTCTGGACCCCCAGCTTCAGAAGATATAATCCAGATGCCTTGGCAGCATCCATGTGGTGTTAAGTCTTCAGGCTTGCAGAATGCTGTAGCTGTGCAAGAGACTCCTCTGTGATTTCAACGAATATATGAAAAACCCTGGGGACTGAGGAAGAGATTTGTCACAGGAATGTAGTCACCACAGAGAACCCTCACTAGAGCAATGCCAAGGAGAAATGTGGGGTTGGAGTTGCAGCAGAGAAACTCCACCAGGGCCATGATTTGTGAAGCCGTTGGACTGGGACTGCTGTGAAGATCCCAGAATTGTGGAGTTAAGAGCATCCATCTTCAGCCTGGAAGAGCCAAAGAGTGAGCTGAGCCCAGCACAATGGATTAACAGCACCAGATAAAGACAACATTTTTATCAATAAAGTTCAGTATCCCTAAGCATTTTAATTTACCACCAAATGTTAGTCTGTCATTAATGGCAGGTGCAATAAGACAGAAGTAAGCATTAACTAAACTAACATGCTGAAAGCATTCTGCACTGTAAACAACAAGTATTACTCTTATTATTAAAATAGTCTAGCCATTACAGACTTCATTTAAACATTCGGGAGTGAAGAAACCTGCTATGATTAACTTCCAACTCATTTTAAAGAAGTTCCCTTTATTTTTTGCAACACTGTTTGCAGCAATAAGAAATTTACACTTATTAAGAACCACAGAAAATCTGATATTTGCCTTCTAGGAGTATCTAGTTAGAAAAAAACACAGAGTTAGAAAGCAGAACTACTGAAATGCCTAGTGTTAGTGACTATTTAACAAACTTCATATCTGAGTCTTCTCTCTTGGAGCAGAGTTAATACTTTCATTTACTTTCCCTTAACAAACCTTAATTAATCTTTAATTGGAACCACTCTTTGCCCCCAACTAAATTTCTTTATTTACTCTTCAATTACCAATAATTCTGGAAAATATTGAAAGTGAACTTGGTTGCATGTCACCTGATCATAAGAACTCTGTACTTGGGGAAGGGAACAAGCATTATTCCTTCTTTTAGTTCTCATCGTAGTAAACAGCATGTGCTATTACGTTACAGGAGGAACCTGAGAATGTACGTACAAGTTTGTCCAGGATAGGGCGAACTTTACATATACCTGCTGCACAATGTCCTTTAAGGGGTAGCATTCGTTCCAAATTTTTATTTTTTTAATGAATTATTTTATTTTTAACAATTTATTTTATTTTTCATAAATTATTGATATTTTTCAATATAAATAATCCAGACACAGCATCAAGGTAAAAATAATGTTTGTATCAAATTAAGAAACCTGTGAAGCAGAAATTATAATACTCAGATTTTGTTGTAATAGTCACACAACTCAAAATACATCCAAAGAAGCTTAAGTAGCCTGGCAATTGAAATGAAAGTCACAGTTACCAAAGTTAAAAGTTGTTATTCATATAATTCTTATATGAAAAGTTGTTGTTCATAGTTATTGTATTGTATGTTTTGTATCATACATAAAAGTTCTTATTCACACAGTTAATGTAATTTAAATATAAACTTTTTGTGACTACACTGATGTTTATTAAAAATACACTTCAGCATAACTGTCCATGTTTTCTCTCTTTGCTGCTAATCAATTAGGTTTTAGAAATGTTTGAAACTTTGGAAACTACATTTAAAACTAATGTCAGTATGTTGGAATCACCTTTTTTCTTAATAAACGTTATTTTTTAGAGCACTTTTAGGTTCAAAATGAAAAATACAGAGAGTTTTCATATATCCCATCCCCAATGTGGACAATCTCACCCACTATGGACATATCACACCAAACTGGTGTACTTCTTACTAACAATGAACCTAAATTGGCACATCATTATCACCCCAAGTCTGTAGTTCACATTAGAATTCACCCTTGGTGTACATTTTAAGAGTTTTGGCAAATGTATAATAATCTGTATCCATAATTGTGATGTAATATAAAATAGTTTCACAGCTCTAAAAATCATCTGTGTTCTGCCTATTCATTCCATTCTCTTTCCTAAATGCTGGAAACCACTGATCTTTTTACTTTCTCCGTAGTTTTTCCTTTTTTAGAATGACATACTTAGAATCAGACAGTATGTAGACTTTTCAGATTAGTTTCTTTCACACGGTTACATGCATTTAAGTTTCTTTGTTGTCTTCTCATGGTTTGATAGCTTATTTCTTTTTAGTGCTAAATAATATTCCATTTTCTGGATGTACCACTGTTTCTTTATCCATTCACCTACTATAGGACATCTTGGTTGCTTTCAAGTTTTGCCAGTTATAAATAAAGCTGCCATAAACATCTTGTGCAGGTTTTTGGGTGAACATAAATTTTCAGCTGTTTTGGGTAATTATCAAGGAGCATGATTGCTGGATTCTATGGCAAGAATCTGTTTGATTTTGTGAGAAACTATCAAATTGTCTACCAAAGTAGATGCACAATTTGTGTTCCACCAGCAATGAATGAGGGTTCCTGTTGCTCCACATCCTCATCAGCAGTTGGTGTTGTCAGTGTTCTGGATTTTGGCTATTTTGATAACTTACGGTATCTCGTTGTTGTTTTAATTTGCAATTTCCTAATGATACATAATGTGGAGCATCTTTTAACATGCTAACTTGACATATGTGTACCTTTGTTGAGGTGTCTGTTCACATCTTTTGTCCATTTTTCATCAGGTTGTTCATTTCCTTATTGATTCCTTTGCATACTTTGGATAAAAACCTTTTATCACTTGTGTCTTTTGCAAATATTTTCTTCGAATCTGTGGTTTGTCTTCCCATTCTCTTGAAATTGTTTTTTACAGAGTAGAAGTTTGTAATTTTAATAAAGTCCAAATGGATCATGCTTTTTGTGTTGCATCCAAAAGCTCATTGCCATACCCAAAATTATCTATGGTTCCTCCTATGTTTTCTTCCAGGAGTTTTATAGTTCTGCATTTTACATTCAGGTCTATGATCCATTTTGAGTTATCCACGTTTTTGTGAAGGGTATAAGGTCTGTGTCTAGATTCATTGTTTTGGTTGTGGACCTGCAGTTGTCTCATCACCATTTGTTGAAAAGACCATCTTTGCTCTGTTACATTGCCTTTAATCCTTTATCAAAGATCAGTTGACTATATTTACGTGGGTCTATTTGTGGGTTCTCTATTCTGTTCCATTAATCTATATGTCTATTGTTCCACAATACTACATTGTTTTGATTACCGTATCTTTATCATAAATATTGAAGTTGGGGAGTCTGTCCTCTAACTTTGTTCTTTGCTTCAATATTGAATTGGTTATTCTGGTATTTTGCTAGAATCACTTTTTAAAAAAATACCTTCCAAATCCACTTGCCTCATAATAAAAATGAGATGGAAATGTTAAATCAAAGTATTCAACAAATGCAATGACAGAAAACATTAGCTTGCAACAGAAATATATTAAGTAGCAAAATTTCATGTACTGTAAAAGAGTTCATTTGAATTTCAATAATTTTAATTTCAAATATTTCAACTTGTGCAAAATATTTTAATGAAACTCCTAATTTTATGTGGGTAAATTCATATTCTTTGCCAAAATGAGATGATTTTTTTAAAAATCAAATCCAAATAGGAAGAACCTTCCAAAACAAAAATATGCAGACAGAAGAAAGGTACTCTGATAAAGGCAAAATATTTGAGCTAAAATATTTATTCATTTTACTATAACATTAATTTGGATTAAAGTATTTTTGATTAAGGAAAATTTGCTTTGAGGTACTGTATAACTCAACACATGTACAGGAAATATTTTCTCAGTTAAAAATAGCATATCTATAGAGAAGATGCTAAAGGTTTAAAAAGTTTTACATCATATTTAAGAAGATTGTAGATAATTTGGAAATCACTAAATACAGTAGATTTTTTTCTTTTTTAGTTTCTCTATTATTGCCAATTTTCAAAAGAGTTTGGAAAAACAAACAAACAAACAAAGAAATACCCTTTCTTGATTTCACTTTTTTATGTCCCTACACTCAGTACAGTCAATCTGCTGCCTTGGTCTTCAGTTTTCAGGCATTACTCAAATTTTTTTCCAATTTCTCTTCATTACCCATTTCTACTGTGAAGGAAAACAAATATATCATGAACAAAATAGCAGATCCTGATTAGGGAAAGGGCCCACCTAGAGAAATATGTTGCTATACTTCATTCTCTATTCTTTTCTTCTAATGTTATCCATCAATGGGGACCAACCCACACCACTTTAATCATAAGGAAATGGAGTCTCACGGTGACACAGGGCTCACCGAGGCACACCTACTAGAGGCATGCCTGTGTTTCAGACCCTCTTCTCACTGCTTAGACTCTCTACTGAAGTTGGGTTCTTTGACTACCGATGTATAACAATTTTTGGACTGGATTTTACTTCTATCAGGGTTTTTCCTCTTGGATCCTGGGCTCCATGGTAGTCAATACAGTGTCTCTCTTCTTCTTGGCCACTCCAAGCCACTAATGCAGAGTACAATAGTATCTGTGCTACCCTTTATCCATCTTCTACACCTTCCTCCTTCTCACAGTACCCAGTATTCTCACACTAAATCTTGAAACCAAGAGTTTCCTGAGCATAATGTCATGCTGCTCCTTTCTTTCCTTCTAAGTTACTCTCACTTGTTCTCTCATGAGAAAGGACATGATATATCTCACAAGAAGTTTTCCTTAATTGTGACTTCTTCTATTAGTTCTAATACAGAACATCTATATTTTGAGAAAATAGAGTCTCAATCTAAATGAGTGAATCCCTTGTGGATGAATTTCAGCATTACTTCAATAACAAACAGTACTTACGGAATTATTATATTTAAGACTTTGCACAATGCAACAAGATACATAGATACATAAGAATGATTCTTAATTTCAATGAGCCTATTATCACAGAAAGGCAAAGGCATACACACACACACACACATATATATAGTATGTATGTATGTATATATATATATATGTATATATGTATGTATGTATGTATGTTATATTTAGAACCTAATCTGTATATACAAGATTATATATAAATATAAAATTATTTTAAAATCCAGAATATTCTATCTGGAATATTGGTTAAATTGGCTAATATTAAGTCTTTTAAAAGAACTTGAAAATTTTTCAATACCAAATTTAGAAGAGAAATAAGAAGGTAATAAACAGGAAATGGATTCAGGAACTCAACAATCTAGCAGACTAATATATGGAATATAGTAAGCAGGATTATAATTTTGCATAGTTTGGGGAATTAATGTCTGAAATTTGTGGCTCAGAATCTAGTTTGACTTAAAGGGCAAATATCAGTGGAGACAAAGAAGTAGGTCAGGGCAGCAGAATGTGAAGTGTTTAAAATAATAATACTAATAAAATATTCCCTTAAAAAATTGGAATATAGAATCAGATAGACCTGTTCAGATAAGGAAATATGATTACCAGCTACATGAATTAAAAAAATTATTTAATCTTTCCTAGATTTAGTGTTCTTGTGTAAAAAAATGTATAAATAACTATAATTCTTATGTAATCTGTAAATTAGATAATATTTGCAACATGCTAGCCTCTGTGCCTGGCATATACCAACTAATTAATAAAAGTTAGTATTATCTTACAGAGGAGAGAATAGGGACAATGTATAAAATCAACCACTTCCATGAAAGACTGGCCTATCTATGACCTGATAAGGTTTCATCTAAACCACATTTATGAGAATAATAACTTTGAATTAGGAAATATTTGAAAGATGGGCCGCAGTGATTCTGGCAATTAATGGAATGAATTCAAACAGAATTCAACAGTAATTGAATTTGGTATTTAAATGTAGATCATCTTTCAATTACTTTGCCTTCTCACTAATTGTTCTCTGGTATGTGTAATGTATTGTAAATCTCAAGAGCTGCAATGGCTTATATTATGGAAAGAAACTTGGAATTTGATTTGGATTTAAATGGTTTCTGAAATATGTAACTAGGCAGAGGCATAAATCAAACTGCTGTTTATCTAGACTGGTCAGGGAATACAATGTTATGGTTGATTGAATATTTAGGCTAATAGGTTATTAGAATACATACATACCATTAGCTAATTGCATATTTTCAACACTTCATACTAAAACTGTAGTTAAAAATAATTAATCTTTTTTAGTATGTTTATAGGCATATGAAGATCTTATTGTGTCTTACATTCTTCATATGAATGTCATCCATTCCTTACCTTACTTAGACCTTTTCCAAACTGAGCTAGCATAGCCTCAATTGATTTTGTTACTTGTAATTTCATTCTCTTTGCTTGGTCAGAAAGTTTTCACCACTGCATCAGTGTAACAAAGCTCTAAACTGGAGTTGCTCAGCACTTCTGCACAAAATAAACATCATGAAGAATAGCTTTCACTACATAGTTATGGTATTCAATTAAGGATGTACCCTCAATACAGCCAGTTATTTTACTTTAAATAATAGTAATTATTATGATTATTTTATAAGGGACAGTTTTTTCTTCCTTCTCAACAGTTATTCCAAATGTTCACCATTTTCCTCAGTTCCTCTGCAGCTTCCTGCTGTTATCTCTCTCAAATGGTCAAATAGCTTTGCTTCATTTTTTACAGAGCAGAGATTATGTGAAATGAATGCATATTGCCTCCTAGACCCGCATACAAATTTGCTTGCATCTGCCCCAGTTCTTATACTCTTCTCAGTTGTCTCAGAGGGAGGGATAACCCCCTTTCTACTTACATAAATCATTTTCAGGAAATATAATTTTCAGTGCTTGTCTATAGACTCAGTCAGGCAAGTCAGCAGCTTACAAACTGGAAACCAAAAGATCTCGAGCATTGTTTAAAAAATTAGTTCTAACAGATTCAGACGTCAATTCTGTAATATTGTTCCAGGTTTCCAACTTCTGGTTCCCTGTTCCTACATCATATTCAGAAAAAGATTTTTAAAAAGTCCTACTTTTTGTCATTCTCTTTGTGTACCTAAAGCTTTATGATAACTTAATTAAATAAGGTAATACTTATTGTGGCTAGAGAAATTATTATGTACTCACACAAAGTAATACAAAATGTCCAGGCTGTATGTACAGTGTGTATATGTAGTAAACTATATTAACATATGTATGTATTTTTAAGAAGAGTTATTCTCTGTCCTTGAAAGTGGATTGAATACATAAAGTCTGTGTTTTAAAAAGAAAAAGGAAGAGAGAAAGAAAAAAAAAAAAAAAACTCCTAAAAGCTTTATCTCTTAGTTACATTATTTGCACTCACACTCCATCTTCCCTGTCCTTTCTCATTAGAATATTAGAAAGTCTCTAATAGATAGATTGCAAAAACTTTCCGTTATAAGTGAATTTTCTAACAAGAAGCCCACCTTTCTGAATAATTTTAGCATATTTTGATCCTTTAGAACATGCTTTATATAAAACTAAATTGTACCTTTCTCACATAAACATTTCTCGCTCACATAGAAATGTAAACAATAAGAAATGTATGAATGATATTTTGCCTACTCACATATCAAATAGCAAGAACTACCCCTTTTTTCTTACTAAATACTCACTTAAGCCTAACGATAAGTAAATGGTAAAATTAAAAATGTCACTAGATTTGGAGAGAGAAATGCTTAGAATTTCCAAACTATTATTCATTCCAGTAAAATTTGTAAATCTAATTTTGATGTTAATTTTGAAAAATTCTGGCAAGCTTTTTATTTTTTTAATAGAGTATGATTTGCAAAAATGTTGATAGAGTATGGCAAATTAGTTCTTCTGCAGAGACAAATAACAAATGCTGTTAACAGAGTGTGGCAAATGAGTTCTGTTTTTTTCGTTCTGTAACTCGCTTATTTCATTTAATTTTCTCCAAGCTCAACCACGCTGCTGCGAACAGTAGAATTTATTCTTTTTAAGGCTGAGTAGTATTCTATCGTGCATCTATACCATAATTTTTTAGTCCAATCATCTGTCAATGGACATGTAGGTTGGTTCCATATCTTGGCTATTGTGAATAGAGCTGTGATAAACATGGGAGTGCCGGTATCCCTTCAATATGATGATTTCCATTCCTATGGGTTTATAACAAGTAGTGGGATTGCTGGGTCATATGGTACTTCCTTTTGTAGATGTGTGAGAAAACTCCATACTGTTTTCCAAAATGGCTGCACCAATTTACAGTCCCACCAACAATGAAGGAGAGTTTCTCTTTTTCTGCATCCCCACCAGCATTTGTTATTTTCTGTCTTTTTGACAATGTCAATCTAACTGGGGTGAGATAATATCTCATTGTGGTTTTGATTTGCATTTTCCTGATGATTAGTGATGTTGAACATTTTTTCATATACCTGTTAGCCATTCGTATATCTTCTTTTTATAAATGTCTATTCGGCTCCCTAGCCCATTTTTTTAATTGGGTTATTATTATTATTATTATTATTATTATTATTATTATTATTAAAGTTGTTGAGTTCCTTGTATATGCTGCATATCAGTCCCATGTCAGATGCACAGTTCGCAAATATTTTTTTTCTCATTCTATAGGTTGTCTCTTCACTGTTGATTATTTCCTTTGCCATGCAGCCCTTTAGTTTGATAAAATCCCATTTGTTGATTTTTGCTTTTATTGCCTGTGTTTGAGGTCTTATTCACAAAATCTTTGCCCAGTCCTACACCCTGAAGCATTTCCCCTGTATTTTCTTCTAGAGGTTTTAAAATTTCGGGTCTTATGTTTAAGCCTTTACTCCATTTTGAGTTGATTTGTGTATATGGTCTAGCTTCATTCTTCTACACATGGATATCCAGTTTTCCCAGCACCATTAATTGAAGAGGCTGTCTGTATTAGTCCATTTCTGTTGCTTATAAGAACTGGTAATTTGTGAGAAAACAAAATTTATTGTTTTACAGTTTTGGAGACTGGGAAGTCTAAAATCCAGGGAACGCATCTGGTGAGTGCCTTCTTTGGTGGTCTCACATGGCAGAAAATTGTGGAACAGAGAGAGACTCTCACATGCTTCCCTTTTAAGGCCCTCAGAAACAAACTTGTAGGGCATGGTCCTTCCAATCTAATTACCTCTTCAAGGCCCCACCTTTCAATTATCATAATAGGATTTACCACCCTCAACAGTTACAGCTTCATGTGAAATAAGCTTCAGTGATTTGAGGGGCCCATTCAATCCACTGTATTACACCCCTGGCCCCTCAAAACTCACGTCCTTTTCACATACAAGTATATTTGTTTCCCATCTGAAGTATTAATTTGTTTCAACTCAAAAGTCCAAAGATCAAAGTCTCATCTGTGAAACTAAAACAAGTTATCTACTGCCAAAATGCATTGGTGGGACAAGCATAGGGTAGATATTCCCATTCCCATTCAAAAAAGGAGAAATATGTCAAAAGAAAGAGGTTCTAGTTCCTAAACATGTTCATAACTCATCAGGGCAAGCATTAAATCTTACAGGTGGTGATTCATGTACCTTGCCTTTGTGTTAGATGTTCTCTGCACACTGGTGTGAGAGTTGGGTACCCAAGCCTTTGGGAAACTCTGCTGCTATCTCTTTCGTGATCTGAGGCCATGCTTCAGCTCTCACAGGATGGCACTGTACAGTTGTAGCTCCACAATTTAGAGGTCTTCAGGGCTTTCCTGTTCTCACAGCTCCACCAGGCATGGCGCTGATTGGGTTTCTCTGCTTGGCTACAACCCCACATTGCTCTAGTGAAGGCTGCACTAGATGCATTGACATTGCTCTAGTGAAGGCTGCCTATGGTGTCTCCACCCCATGACAGATCTCTTTCTGGGCCCCTAGGCCTTTCCATACACCCATTGCAGTTGGCTCCCAAGCCTCCACAGCTCTGACATTCTGTGAGTCTACAGACTTAATGCCAGTGGACACTACCAAGGCTTCCAGCTTCTGTCTTC
This sequence comes from Galeopterus variegatus, assembly GCF_000696425.1. NCBI lineage: Eukaryota > Metazoa > Chordata > Mammalia > Dermoptera > Cynocephalidae > Galeopterus > Galeopterus variegatus. Next base: position 11,712 of record NW_007740418.1, on the reverse strand, counting down.
CAAAGTTGCAGGTCCAGCCACACCTGACACAAATTTAGCCACAGCTGGGGCAGCTAAATTAGTAGGGGTGTTGTTGCTGGAAGCATCTTCCCAAGGTGTCCATGCTCAACGAACCCATGGAGGGCACCCCAGGCCTGCTCCCTGAGACCATTCTGACTCCTTAGGCTTCTGAGCCTGTGTTGGAATGGTTGGCCCCAGAGACTTCTGCAATGCCTTCAGGGCATTTTTTCCCTTCTCTTGGTAATCCTTTCATTTTGTACTAATCTTGGTAAACAGTTGCTGGGCTACATCATTACATTTTTCTCCTGAAAATGCTCTCTGCTGTGCTAACACATGGCCAGGCTGCAAATTTTCTAAATCTTTATGCTTGGCTTCCCTTTTAAATTCTGGATTTACATCATTCTTTTGCTGCCATAACCCTGCATAGGCTGTTACAAGTAGCCATGAAGCTTCCTAAATGTTTTATTGCTTAGAAATTTCTCCCACCAAACACCCTGGGTCAGCACCTATAAGTTCCACATTCCATGAAACATTGGGGCATGAACAGCATGAAGCCATGTTCTTTGTCAGTTCATAGCAAGGGTGATCTTTGCCCCAGTTTATAATAAGCTCCTTCTTATTTCTGTGTGAGACATTCTTAGAATGGTCTTTACAGTCCAATTTCTATCAACATTCTAGTCACGACCATTTAAACAGTCTCTAAGAAGTTCCAAACTTTCCCTGGTTTTCTTGTCTTCTAAACTCCCACTAGTGGCTAGGATTTTTCTAGCCTGCTCCTTCAAATTCTTCCAGCCTTTGCCCATTATCCAGTTTCAAATTTGCTTACAGATTTTTAAGTATCTGTTATAAGCATCATACCACTTCTCTGGGACCAATTTTCTGTATTACTCTGTTTCTGTTGCTTATAACAAAATTACCTGGAACTGGTGATTTATAAGGAAACACTATTTATTGTTTACAGTTTTGGAGGCTGGAAAGTCCAAAGTCCAGGGAACACATCTGGTAAGGGTCTTCTTTGGTGGTGGCTTTACAGCAACACAGAGGACTTACATGACAGAAAATGTCAGAGCACTGAGAGATTCTCATGTGCTGTCCTTTTAAAGCCCTCAGAACCTCACCCATGAACTAGGGCACAGTCCTTACAAACTAATCACCTCTTCAAGACCCCACCTTTCAATTATCTTAATAGGATTTCCCACACTCAACAGTTCCAGTGGGTACTAAGCTTCAGTGATTTGGGAGGTCATTCAGTCATTTCCCCAATATTATATTTTCTGTGCATTTGTCACAGATAAATTGGATCTAAGTATGTGGGATTATTTCTGGGTTCTCTATTCTGTTCCAAGGGCCCGTGTGTCTGTTTTTATGCCCATATCATTTTATTTGGGTTACTATAGCTTTGCAGTACATTTTGAAGTCAGGTAGTGTAATGCCTCCTGCTTTATTCTCTTTGTTTAGGATTGGTTTGGTTACTTGAGGGCTTTTGCTGTTCTATATGAATGGTGAGATTGTTTATTCTATCTCTCTGAAGAATGTCAATGGTAATTTGATATGGATTGCTCTGAATCTGTAGATCATTTTGGGCGGAATGGTCATTTTCACAACATTAATTCTACCAATTCATGAGCTTGGAATGTCTGTCAATTGTTTGGTTCCCTCTTTAATGTTTTTCATTAGTGTTTTGTAACTGTAATTATAGACATCTTTCACCTTCTTAGCTACATTTATTCCTAGGTTTTCTTTAATAGCTATTGTAAATAGATTGCCTTCTTGATTTTTTTTCCTCCTAGTATGTTGTTGATGTATAGAAATGCTACTGATTTTTGCATATTGATATTGCATCCTGCAACTTTACTGAATTCGTTTATTGGTTCTAAGAGTTTTTTGGTGAAGTCTAATTTTTTTCTCTATATAAGATGATGTTGTCTGTAAACAGGGACAATTTGACTTCCTCTTTTCTAATCTGGATACACTTTATTCCTTTCTATTTCCTAATTGTTTTGGCTAGAACTTCCAGTAGTACATTAAATAGGAGTGATGAGCATTTGCATTCTTGTCTTGGTCTTTTTCTTAAAAAAAAAAAAAAAGCTTTCAACTTTTCCCCAATCAGGATGATTTTAGCTGTGGTTTTGTTAAGTATAACCTTTATTGTGTTCGATATTTTCCTTATATACCTAATTTGTTGAGCGTTTTTTATCATGAAGTAATGTTGAATTTTATCAAAGACTTTTTCTACATCTACTTAGTTGATCATATGCTTTTTGTCCTTAATTTTGCTGATGTGGTGTGTCACATTTGTTGATTTGCTTACGTGGAACCATCCTTGTATCCCTGGGATGAATACCACTTGATCATGCTATATAATCTTTGTGATATGCTGTTTCAATATGTTTGCTAGTACTTTTTTGAGAATTTTTTCATGTAAGTTCATCAAAGATATTGTCCTATAGTTTTCTTTTTATTATTATGTCTTTGGTTTTGGTATTATGATATGACAGTATCATAGAATGAGTTTGGGAGAACACACTCTGCTTCAGTTTGGAGGAATACATTGAGAAGCATTGGTGTTAAATCTTCTTTAAAAGTTTGGTAGAATTCAGCAATGAAGCCATTAGGTCATGGGCCTTTCTTTGTTAGGAGGTTGCTCATTACCGACTCAATCTCATTGCTCATTATTGGTCTATTCAGGTGTTCTATTTCTTCTTGGTTCAGTCTTCCTCTTTATTTTTTTTTTTCTTTTCTTTTCTTTTGGTAGTTCAGTCTTGGTAGGTTTTATGTGTGCAGAAATTTATCCATTTTGTCTACATTTTCAAATTTGTTGGTGTATACTTGTTCATAACATTCTCTAATGATTCCTTCTATTACTGTGAAATCAGTTGTAATGTCTCCTTTTTGGGGTCTTCTCTCTTCTTGCTTAGTCTAGCTAAGGATTTGTCAATTTTGCTTATCTTCTCTGAAAAACAACTTTTTGTTTTGTTGATTCTTTGTGTCTTTTATTGGCCTCCATTTCATTTAGTTTTGTTCTGATCTTTATTATTTCTTTCCATCTTCTAACTTGGTTTTGGATTGTTCTTGCTTTTCTAGTTCGTTGAGGTGTAAGGCTAGGTTGTTTATTTGAAATCTTCCATTTGATGTAAGCACTTACTGCAATAAACTTTCCTCTCAGTACTACTTTTGCAGTGTTCCATAGGTTTTGGTATGATGTGCTTCTATTTCAATTTGTTTCAAGATTTTCTTAATTTTGTACTTTATTCCTAATTTGATCCATTGATCATTTTAGTAGCATATTGTTTAATTTCCATGTATTACTAGTTTCTAAAATTTTGCTTGGTATGGATATATAGTTTTAATCCATGTGGTCTGAAAAAATACTTGAAATGATTTCAAACTTTTTAAATTTGTTGATACTTGATTTGTGGCCTAATAAGTGGTCTATCCTGGAGAATAATCTGTTTGCTGATGAGAAGAATGCATATTCTGCAGTTGTTGAGTTAAATGTTCTGTAAAAATATGTCAAGTTCATTTGGTCTTAGTGGAGTTTGAACCAGTGTTTACATGCTAATTTTTTGTCTAGATGATCAGTCCAATGCAGAGATAGGGACGTTAAAGTCTCTAACTATTATTGAATTTGTGTTTATCTCTCTCTTTAAATCCATTATTTATTCTATATATCTGGTTACTCCAATGTTGGGCTCATATACATTTATGATTGCTATATTTACTGGTGAATTGATCTCTTAATTGTTATGTAGTGTCCTTGTATCTGTTTATAGCTTTTTGTTTAATGTCTATTTTATTTGATATAAGAATAGCTAATCCTACTCTATTTTGTTTTCCATTTGTGTGGAATATCTTTTTTCATTCCTTCGCTATAAGTGTATGTGTCTCTTTACTGGAGAAGTGGTTTTCTTGCAGGCAGCATAAAGCTAGGTCTAGTTTTTTGATTCATTCAGCCAGTCTGTATCTTAAGTAAGAAACTTAATTAAGTAAGGAACTTAATTCATTTACATTCAAGGTTCTTATTGAAAGGAATTGCCTTACTCTATCCATTTTATTAATTTTTTTATGATTGTTTTTTACATTTCTTAGTTTCTTTTTTTTTTCTTTTATTATTTGTCTTTGTGTATGTGTGTGTGGTAAGATATAGTTTCTTTCTCTTTCTCATTTTGTGTATGTGCTAAACCAGTGGGTTTTATTCTTTTTTTCTCATGTATTCACGATGGTAGTTATCACTCTTTTGATTCCAGGTGTAGCACTTCCCTGAGGATTTCTTGTAGGGCTGACCTTGTCTCAGTGAATTCCCACAGTTTTGGTTAGTCTGGAAAATACACTATTTCTCTGTTATTTCTGAAGAATAGCTTTGCTTGATATTCTTTGCTGGCAGTTTTTTCTTTCCACAGTTTGACTATATCCTCCCACTCTCTCCTGGCCTGCATGGTTTCTGTTGAGAAATCTGCTGTTAGTCTGATGGGGATTACCTTATAGATGACTTGATGCTTTTCTATTGCTGTTTTTAGAAATCTCTCTTTGTATTTTTCTTTCAACTGTTTGACTATAATGTGTCTCAGGGAGAACCTCTTTGAGTTAATTCTGTTTGGGGATCTTTGAGCCTCTTTGATCTGGAAAATCATATCTCTTTCAATACTTGGGAAGCTTTCAGCTACTATTTTGTTAAATGGGTTTTTCAATACCTTTTCCTTTCTCTTCCCCTTCAGGAACACCCATAATATGGATGTTTGTATGCTAAAGTTTGTCCAATAGATCTCATAAGCTTTCTTCATTTTTTTAAATTCTATTTTCTTTTTTTGGTCCAACTGGGTTAACTCAAAAATGCCTGTAATCAAGTTCATAAATATTTCTTTGCTTCTTCTGGTCTGATGCTTAAGCTCTTGGTTGTATTTTTTATTTTGCTGAATGAATTCAGTTCTATAATTTCTGCTTGGTTCTTTTTTATATCTATCTCTTTGTTGAATTTCTCCTTCACATCCTGGAATATTTTTTTCTGACTTTATTGTGATTTCTATCTATATTTTCTTGCATTGTATTGAGCTTCCTTAAGATTATTGCTTGGAATTCCTTTTCAGGCATTTCATGGTTTCCTATTGTTTGGGGTCTGGTACTGGAGAATTATTGTCTTCCTTTTGGGGTATTATGTTTCCTTGTTTTTTCATGCTTTTCATATCTCTGCATTGATGTCTGGGCATCCTGTAGTACAATCACTTCTAATTTTTGAAGTAGTTTTTGAAGCAAAAAACTCTTTCCTGTAGAAGTGGTCTATATTGACATTTTTGTTGGGCATTTTTGGTTTGGTTTTGGATGAGCATCATAGTGTAGTCTCTCTGTGACTTCCTCAACTGTGTTCCATCTCAGAGTTATCTGTGGGTGCCTTCATGGCTGAGGTGGTGGGAACCTCAGAAATTCCCTCTAGGTATGGGTGACACTCAGCAGGATTGTTTTGGCTATGGACAGACCCTTGACTACCTAGCAGGTGTGCTGGTCCACTCAGTACTTCCTAAGCTGAAGTGAGGAACCCTGTATGGGGTCCATGGAATCACCACTGGGGCTTTGATTTCTGAGGCTGGTGTTGTGACATGGGGCTGTTCCTCTGCTAAAGTGGGTGAGGTTGCCAGGATACTGAGCAGGTTACACACCCCTGGGAGAAGTGCCCAGGACTGAGAAGGGCAGGTGTTCTGAAATTTTCCTGCTTGAATAGGTTGATCAAGGCAAGTTTGACAGAGATATGCAACACTGTGTATGCCCAGGAGGGGCCAGTACATTTCTTGCACCCTCTCTGCTGCAGTTGGAGACTCTGGAAAGCTAGCAGTGTTCAGCAGTTCTCCATGTCCCAGACAGAGGTGGGTGGGCTTTATGTGGCGTCCCTGCTAAAGTATGCTGATCCAGGCAAGTCCACCAGCACAATGTGAAACTGCATATAACTGAGTCTCTGGAGTGTTCCCTGCAGCCTTTCAGCTGGAGTGGTTGGACCCTGGTGGGTTAGCCAGAGTTGGGTGGGACTCTGTTTCCCCCGAAGACTTGGGTGGGCACCATGCTGAGGAAATCAGGACTAATTACAGGAGGACCCACTTAGTTGGCTCTCAGGCTCTGAAGAGCACAGGTGCTGGTTCCCTCTGTCCTGGGAGTTGCCTGTGCACTGCTCTGGGCTGCCCACTTCTGGGAATATAATGCAACTTGTAGACTTGGGTGCCAGAGTCTTGATGTGCTAAGGGGACTGTAGATGTGTGGAGATGCTGGGGCTACTGGGTCCCCAACCAAAGTGCACTTTGGTGCTGGCTCTGAACTCAAAGTAGCAACATCTAGTGGTAGCCCCAAACTGAGGGAAGTCGGGGGACTTAACATGCACTTCACGTCAGGAAGAAAACATTCATATGGGCTCATAGCTACTCCCCGTGCTGGGCTCACTGTGCATAAAAGCTGAACATTTACCTTGTAGCTTGAATTGTAGGCATCTGCAGTGAGAGTGGTAATCACTCTCACCAATCCCTCCCACCATCACCTACCTTCCCCAAGCAATGCAGGGTCTCTCTAGTCTCTGTGCTGGTCTTGGTGAGGTGAATCCCTTGTCTTTCTATGTTGCTCTTTCAAGTTTTCAGATCCTGGGGAGTCTTCCTCGCTATTTTGTTGTAATCTGGTGTTTTCTCCTAGACACTCTATTCTATGGGTGACTATCTACTTGTGTCTTAGACTTTCTTTGCATTGGAGGTGAGGACTGACCACCTCTAGTCAGCAATCTTTCTGAAAGTTGCATAATGTTTATTTTTTAAAAAATTGGCTCCTCCCACATTAACCTACCAAATAATTTAAAGGTGGAATAATAGATTATTAGTTTAAACACAATCAGAAATATAATGGGCAATATCACAGCTAACCATTTAAGAAAGAATAAAAATTCCACATTAGTAACAAAATCCATAAATGCTGTTAGTTCTTACCTATATAATTGCTGGGATTTAAGATTTCCTATCCTAGGCAACTTTTTTTTCCTAGCAGAGTGGCTATGATGGGGTGCAGCATGTGTTCACAAACATTCATCAGCCTTCAGCTCTTTCTTAAAGAAGTCACTACCTGAATTCCTCTAATATTTGGTTATGAGTTGATGCTTTTGCATTTTTCTAGTATCTCCTCTCAAGTTTGTCATAAACACTGCCCTTTTGCTGTTGTCCTGTTATGTTTCTCTTAGACTTTTCTTTTTTTTCTGCTGATAAAGCTACCTCCTAGCATAACAGGCATATTGCTTGCTCCAGTGCAAGTTGAACTTCCTGCCACATGTGCATGGAATCACCATCCAGGAATGAGTCACCTGTCATCACAGCCTGGGCCTTGCTCTGCTTCTGTAGAAAACAAGTACCAGGTGGCAGAAGCGAGTACCATAACTCTTCTTTATAAGGGTATTTTCTGTCCTTCAAAGAAGAAATGTGACTTGGGAAATATTTCTTCTAACACAGCTCAGGGGAATCTGCCTCTCAA
>NW_007740418.1:0-749 GCF_000696425.1 Galeopterus variegatus | reverse complement strand
TTTTAGTCTAGAATTACCTTTCCTCCATTTTCTATTTCCCCTGTCAAAATTCTGAAAATCCGCAAAGTTTCAGTATAAAATGTCTTTCCTTATAACCCCCTCACATTTGCCCAAAAGCTGCATACATCTCGGGAATTTTTTCTTCTTCTTCTAAAAGCCAACGTTATGCTCTGGGTCATACATAGAATGCCAGTTACTTTACTTTTAATTAACTAGAGTTTCCATCTGCGTGTGGATGTGTTTATGTCTATATCATGTATCTGTTTAATTCTTTATTTCCTCTCTGTAGGAGATGCATTCAGTGACAGATAGCTCAATATTTTATTTTAAATTTAGTTGGTAGTCAGTGTATGTTTTTTCAAGTGAACACATAGATGGCCTTCATATTTTTCACTTTATTCTGAATCAAATTGAATTCAAAAATAAAAATTGGCTGCTCTCATCAATCCTTACAGCTGTATTTCACATAGAGAAATAATCATGTGACCAATGTTGGTTTCTTATGTATGTCTTATTTTCTAACCTCTCATATTGAAGAACTTAGATAAAATAAACTCATATTTTACCTTGTTTCATAATTTCTATATTACTCTTCCCCTTTTCCACAGTAAATTTTTCATAAAGGTGAATCTTCACTTGAAAATTTTAAATTTAACATCGTGGTATATCTATTCAGTGAGCTATTACGTATGTATGTATGTATGTATGTATTCATTTATTTTTAAAATAATTTATTATACATAAATGTG
>NW_007740417.1:23466-30250 GCF_000696425.1 Galeopterus variegatus | reverse complement strand
GGAGAGACGATCTGGGCGGGCTTCTCTTCCCAGCCCCCCCCCGACGCTGGCCGGGGACTTCCCACGCTACCAGCCCCATCTGAGATCCGCGGGAAGAGTGGGACTATAGGCTGGTCCACAGGCCCCAGGGTGCCCCGCGTCTAGGTAAGCAATTAGCAAGTCCCAGCACGTCTCAGCGGGGAGCCACACCAAACAGAGATGACTGGCCTGCCCTCACTAAGCCGCCCTTCAGACCCCGCCCTAGAAAATGGAGGCAGCTTTGTTGTGGGCGCCCAGCCTGGTGTGATGGGCGGGGGCCAGGCCGGCGGGGAGTAGTCAGGGTTCGCCCCGCTAGTGGGACTTTGCTGGGGGGACTCACAGAGGACGCAGGGGGGCCAGTCTGGCGTGCTTCAGACGGCTTCTGGGCAGTCCTTTGCTGGCTTTCCCGGCCTTTGCTGTCTGAGCCGCCAATTCGTTCCCGCAGCCGGGCCTGGGCGCTCCCAGGAGTCCTTCTCCGTGTCGGCCCCAAAACCTCGAACCTGCTGCCGCTTGTTTGTCGATGTAGGATCGTTGTTGAAAGAATTATTCGTCTTTTGTTGCTCTTGGAAATGCAGTCAATACTCTGGTATCACAGCACACAGCTCTCAGGATCGCGCTGTTTCCTGACGCGGGCGTTCGAGACCCGTCGCCATCTTTGAATGTCCATGAGCCTTTTGAAGTGCCCTGATAGCAGTATGGTATGCACACTTATTTCAATAGATGCAGAAAAAGCATTTGACAAAATTTAACATCCCTCCATGATAAAGAGTAAATTAGGTATAGAAGGAAATTATCTCAACACAATGAAAGTCATATACAACAAACCAATTGCCTATATCATCCTGAATCAACAGGAAAAAGACAAAGATGCCCAGTGTCACCACTCCCATTTAACATAGTATTGGAAGTACTAGCCAAAGCAATAAGGCAAGAAAAAGAAATAAGGAGCATCTAAGTTGGAAAAGATGAAACCAAAGTGTCCCGGTTTGTAGACAACATGATCTTATATGTATGTAGGAAAACCTAAAGACTCTACCAAAAAATTCTTACAGCTGATTAACAATTTCAGTAATGTTTTAGGATACAGAATCAACACACATAAATCAGTAACATTTTTATACTCCAATAATGAACTAACAAAAAAGAAATCAAGAAAGTAAGACCATTTACAATAGTCACCAAAAAATTAAATACCTGGGAATCAATTTAACCAAGGAGGTGAAAGATCTCTACAATGAGAACTACAAAATACTACTGAAATAAATTAAAGAAGACACAAAAAGGTGAAAAGACATACCAAGCTCTTGGATAGGAAAAATTAACATTGTGATAATATCCATACTACCCAAAATGATCTACAGATTCAATGTAATCCCCACCAAAATACCAATGACATTCTTCACAGAAATAGAAAAAAACCCCAGACAAAACCTAACATTCATATGGAACAGTAAAAAACCCAAAAGAGCCAAAGCAATTCTGAACAACAACAAAATAAATAAATAAATAAAGCTGGAGGCATTACACTACCTGACTTCAAATTATATTACAAAGCTATTGTAGCTCAAACAGAATGGTACTGGCCTAGAAACAGACACTCAGACTACTGGAACAGAGTAGAAAGCCTGGGAATCAACCCAAATACTTACAGCCAACTGATCTTTGACAAACACAGCAAGAACATATGCTGGGGAAAAGATAACTTCTTCAATAAATGGTGCTGGGAAAATTGGACATCCATATGCAGAAGAATGAAGCTGGACCTGGACCTCTCACCATATACCCAAATCAACTCAAAATGGATTAAAGTCTTAAATATAAGACCTGAAACCATAAAATTACTAAGAGAAAACATAGGGGAAATACTCCAGAAAGTAGGACTGGGCAAAGACTCTATGAATAAGACCTCAAAAGCACAAGCAACAAAAGAAAAAATAAAAGAATTGGATTATATCAAACTAAAAAGTTTCAGCACAGCAAAGGAAACAACACAGTGGAAAAACAAACCTATGGAATGGGAGAAAATATTTGCAAACTATATAGCTGACCAGATATTGATATCCGGAATGTATAAGGAACTCAAAAAACGACACAGTACAAAAACAAATAATCCAATTTAAAAATGGGCAAAGGAGCTGAATATGCATTTCTCAAAGGAAGACATACAAATGGCCAACAGGTACATGTTCTGGAAAATGAACAGCTCTGGAAGACAAAAGGCACATGTTTGAGGTAGTTTTTATTCCATGATCTTAGTCATGGAGCAAGGATTGATTTGTATGCTTGTCAAAGGTGTTTTACATTATCTGTTTTCCCTTGTATAAAGATCTGTATGATCTGAGAACTCAGTACTAACTTTTTGCTTCACCTGAGGAGTGGGCATACTTCTGAGGATGAAAACAGTCCCACATGCACCACTTCTCTGGGGCTGGAGTTTGATGAGTCACAGCAATTATCTTATGACAAATACTTTGCTTCTTTACTTGTTTATTCTAGATTTTCTATTTCTGACTTACTAAGTTTCTTTTACATATTGTAAGTAGGAATCGCCTCAATATCTTTTGAGAAAAGGGGGTAGGAAATTAAAAAGCAAATGCTGGAAACCTGGAATTCCTGTTAATAGGGACAGCCACCCGTGGAACATGAGGAGCTGTTTGGATCCTTGGCAGTTTGCACATTCTGAGGATGTCTGGTGATCAGAGCATCAGCTCTCCCTGAGATCAGGAGAAAATTTTTAAATTTGCAAGTTTAAAAAAATGTACCTAGAGTACAAAGCAGAGAATCTTGCTTGACTCTTCAATGAGCATATCACAAATACGATGTAGAGCTATTGTCCGTAGAATATCAGACTTGAGTCGGGGTGCTCATTATTCATCTACTGGCCACAGAACCTTTATGGGGTATGAGCAGTGTCCATGCATTCTGCTAGGTCGACACTTCTGCTGTTGGGGAAGGCAGACGTGTCATAAAGCACAACAGAGGGATCCTACAGTCCTCACCAGCCCATCATCTCAGTAGATTGAGTCCCATTCACTGTGTGAACCCAAGCCTGGAAGTCACCCCTGATTGCACCAGCATCCACCCCTCCCCACCTCTACCGTTTCTAAAGATCAGCCACACCTCTTCTATTAAACCATTTAACTTCCAGACCCACCTGTGTCTCCCCATCAGCACTGCCCAGCAGAGTCAGGAAAACACACACACGACACCTGTGGTGGGGCCACAGCGTGAGGGTCAGAGGGAAGGTGGTGTCAGGTCCTGATGGGCTGGGTATGTCCGGTGAAGACATTTATATTCACAGGTGTCCAAATTTCAGCAAAGGGAGCAAGAAGGACGACGCCCACTTGATGATCTCTTCTCATGGTGGGATAAAGTCCATGGACTGAAAAATAAACAGGGCGACGTAGACAGGAAGAGGCCAGTGCTGAGCAACTGTGATGTTCCCAGGTTGTGAGGGGTGGAGCGCAGCAGCAGACCCCAGAGACGCCTGAATCACTAACCCCACGTGAGCACTGCCTTGTCTTCCCAGCTCCATGAAAGGGTGTGGCTGACAGAGATGGCTTCTTACAAACTACCCCTGGCCGGAGCATTGTGGTGGTCATGTGTCCTCCGTGGGTGAACTTGGCTGTAGCTCACCATTTTACTGTCTCTTCAGTTGAGGTGCGTGTGGTTGGTTTTGGATACGTGGAGTTTAATTGACGGGTCAATTGTCTTTAAAATGATTTGGCTAGGATTTTGAAACAAAAATTTATTCTATACACAGAAAGGCATAGAAGTAGAACCTGAAGAGGTGAATTTGATATTGGTGGAGTATATTCTTCAATTCCAAATATTCACACAGAGTGACAACCTACTGTTTAGTGGGACCTAAGAAAGGGAGGTGGGCACATGTCATTGAAGCAGTTAGCTTCAGTAGTCTACACTGTGTAACAAGCCATCCCTAAACCTAGGGGCTTAAAAAAACAGGATTTATTATTTCTCTAGATCCCGCGGGCTGGCTGACTGGGTCTTGGGCTGATTTACCGTGGTTATGTATGGGGGCTGGCTGGGCTGAGATGTCTAAGCCAACCTCATTCACACACCTGGCAGCTGGTCCTTCATTTCTCTTCCATGTGGCCTCTCATCTTCCAGCAGGATGTCATAAGACCATTCCAGATTTCAGAAGGTGGAGAATTAGACTCACCCTCAGCAGAGGAGTGCAGCAAAGCTGATTCACTTGCATACCTGTGTGCCTCCACAGAGTGGAGGGCTTTGACCAGCAGGTGACCCACCATTCCATGTTTGTTTTTCTCCTGGATGGTGCAAACGGTTGCCTTCCGTACCCCAGGCAAGAAAGCCCCAGCACCAACACATGCAGATGGATGTGAGCAGCTTGGAAAGCAATTGCAGAGATAATGGCAGAGTATTCTTTCCATACTGCATGGAGAAGCACAGGCATGTTTGCCTCTGGGTCAAAAAGTGGTTCAGGAGAGTCAGGCTGCGGATGTAAAGTCTTGGAAGGATTCAGGAAGTTTATTTTCATTGTACAAGAGTTCTCTTTTTTCTACATATGAGTGTGATATGTGAAAAAAATCTGTGTCTAAGAGATATCATCAAGATGGCAGAATAGATGGTCCCCAACATCACTCTCTCATACAACCAATCAATTTACAACTATTAAAAAGTAAAGACTGCCAACCTGGGACTGATGGAGCTGGGGCGGGGGGAAAGGAGGAGAGACCTGGGAGTTTGTGAAGGTGAGAGAAGCCACAGTGAGAGAAAGAAGAAACTGCTCCAACCATTTTGAGCCCCGGCGAGGGGGCAGGAGGAAGCTGCAGCACACAGAGCAGGAGCCAGAAGAAGCCACAGCTGAGCCCTTTGTGAGAAGTTGCCTGGAGTCTGCAGGGGAGAAGAAAGTCTCAGAGTGCACTATACCATCCCCAGGCCAGTGAGACCGCTGGACAGGGGTCCTGTGGACCCACATAGGAAGGGCTGCATTTGACCAAAGAGAGAAGCCACCCAGAAGCTAGTGAGTCATCATGAGGGACCTGTGCACAGCTCTCCTCATGGGAAACATTAGCTGTGTGGGATGGAGGCTGGCTTGCCAGGGGAACATTGTTGTGCAGTGTGGGCAGCTGATCTGCCTTCCTATTACCACAGACCCACTCAGTGGAAACTGGTCAGGGTGATTGAACTGCAGGATGGGGCACAGTTCATGGAAAGACTCAGTCTTGGGTCAAAATTTTCACACAACTGAAGTGTATCTGACCTCACAAGACCTGGAAGTGATTAAAAAGTCAGCGATTAATATCTGGTCAGCACAAAAAACCACAGACCAGAGACAGAGCTCTGATATTAACCAGTACAGTTGTAGCACCACGAAAGAATACTTATGAAACCCAGGAGAGGTAGCAGTCTCCTCAAATGCCCAAGCATCGGTGTAAAAATGCAAAGGTTGAGAAAGAACAGAGAATTATGACACCAACAAAGGAAGCAAACAAAGCACCAGCAATGGACCCAGAGGAACAGCAGATTTCTGCAATATCTGACAGCAAATTCAGAATAACCTTCTTAAGGATGTTCAGGGAGTTAGGTAGAAATCTAAATGATATTTGGAAAACAATGCAGGAGCAGAATGAGAAACTTGACAAAGGAATCGAATCAATTAAAAAAAACAAATAGAAATTCTAGAAATAAAGAATATATTATTTGAACTGAAAAACTCGATAGAAAGCTCCAGCAGCAGACTTAATCAAACTGAGGAAAGAATGGGTGACATTGAAGATAAACAAATAGAAATTCTAGAAATAAAGAATATATTATTTGAACTGAAAAACTCGTTAGAAAGCTCCAGCAGCAGACTTAATCAAACTGAGGAAAGAATGGGTGACATTGAAGATAAAATGTGCAAAATTTTCAAGCCAGAAGAGCAAAAATAAAAAAGAAAAAGAAAAAAATGAAACAAATACAGCAACTATGGAGCTCCCTTAAATGAAATAACCTCCACATAATTGCCATACTTGAAGGAGAAGAGGAAGGAAGAGATGTGGAAAGCCTATTCAAGGAAATAATGGCCGAAAATTTCCCAAGTATGGAGAGAGATGACAGCATCCAGGTACAGGAATCTCAGAAGTTGCCAATGAAATTCAATCCGGAGAGGAACACGCCAAGGCACATCATAATTAAATGATCAAAAACCAATGACAAAGAAAGGATACTAAAAGAAGCTAGAGGAAAGAAACACATAATGTTCAGCAGTGTCCCAATATGTCTCTCAGCAGATTTGTCAGCAGAAACCCTGCAGGCCAGGAGAGAATGAGATGATATCCTCAGAGTGCTGAAGGAAAAAGACTGCCAAGAATTCTGTAACCAGCAAAACTAACCTTCAAATATTCTGGAGAAATAAAGTCTTTCCCAGACAAACAAAAGCTAAGAGAATACACTAACACCAGGCCTGCCTCACAGGAAAAGCTAAAGGGAGCTCTTCAGTCTGAAAGACGAGGACACAGGAGCAGAAAGAAAACATTTGAAGGTACGTAATGCATTAGTAAAGTAAGTTCACAGACTACCTCTGCATACTCCAATGTTATGAGTGGTGAATAATTGACCACATTTCAGTATAGACTAAAGGACAAACCTAACAAGACAACAACAAATACAACAATCGTATATAAGACAGGCACTATTACAAGATGTAACCTGAAACAACAAAATGTCAGAAAGTATGTGTGTGGGGGTGGGGGTGGGGGGTATGACGTCACAGCACAGAGCTGACTTTGCTTCTTCC
>NW_007740417.1:21804-23309 GCF_000696425.1 Galeopterus variegatus | reverse complement strand
ACCTTCAAATATTCTGGAGAAATAAAGTCTTTCCCAGACAAACAAAAGCTAAGAGAATACACTAACACCAGGCCTGCCTCACAGGAAAAGCTAAAGGGAGCCTTCAGTCTGAAAGACGAGGACACAGGAGCAGAAAGAAAACATTTGAAGGTACGTAATGCATTAGTAAAGTAAGTTCACAGACAACCTCTGTATACTCCAATGTTATGAGTGGTGAATAATTGACCACATTTCAGTATAGACTAAAGGACAAACCTAACAAGACAACAACAAATACAACAATCGTATATAAGACAGGCACTATTACAAGATGTAACCTGAAACAACAAAATGTCAGAAAGTATGTGTGTGGGGGGGTGGGGGTGGGGGGTATGACATCACAGCACAGAGCTGACTTTGCTTCTTCCTTTTTTCTTATATATCAAACTTAAGTTGTAATTAGTCTAAAATAATCGGTTAGAACTTCAACATGTTTTTTCATAAGCCTCACAGTAACCATAACACAAAAACTCAGGAGACATCATAAAAATAGCAAGAAATCAAAATAAGTCAGGCACAGAAAGACAAATACCACATGGTCTCCCATAGAGGTAGAGAGTAGAATAATGGTTACCAGAGGCTGGGAGGGGAGGCGGGTGGGGGAGAAAATGGGTGGATTAATGGGTACAAAACCATTGTGCAGTATGTGCAGATACTGAAACAACACATTGTACCCCACAAAATTAAATACAAATAAAATTGAAAAAAAAAATCTGTGTCTAGTTCTAAAAGGGCTTTTTCAGTCAGTAGAAAATGGAACTTCTGGGTAATAAGAATGCACTGTGATATGCTTTAAATGGCAGCTTTCTTAGCAGTCCATAAAATACCTGCATGTCATATGACTTATGGCATCTTGATTCAGTGAAATGAGAAGGAAAATAGTGGGCACGCTGAGATGAAAGTGGAGTGTGAGAAAGTGGGAGAAGTCAGGGGTGACTCCAGAATTGCAGGGCAGAGCAGGTGGAGTGGGGCGGGGAGCCGGGATCAGGGCTGCAGGAGCAGGAGGCAGGACGCTGATGGCTGCGTGTGTGGGAAGCTGTTTTGCTCCACAAGAGCACATTCATCAGAGTGAAGGGAGGCTGAGTGATGATACTCATGCCTAAAAGTGTTTCTGCAGTATGGTGACACCCAGGTGAGGTCAAGGTTCAGATCCCCCTACCAGCCAGCCACCAAAAAAAAAAAAAAGTACTTCTGGTGTCAAACAGAATCCCTCATAATGTATAACAGAGGTTGAATCTGCTTCCATGTTTGTCTGGGATTATCACTGTGGATTCTTGAATGGATAAAAGGAGGAATCTCCTCTGGATCTAGCTGATGCCTGTGTGGTGGGTAAAATCTTGTCTGCATATGATGACATTTTCGTACTCAACTAATTACTGCTAGCAGGGGAAGCCTTAGGGCCTTAAGGAGAAGTGTTCTGGGCTCCAACCTCTTTGGCCGGGCTCTGAGCCTCAGTTAGTGGAAGC
>NW_007740417.1:1672-21316 GCF_000696425.1 Galeopterus variegatus | reverse complement strand
GCGCTCTTCTCTGACCTCCTGGTTTTCTTTTCCTGGATCTCTGTCACAGACTTACTTCCAAGTGCGCGAAGTTCTGATTTAAGCTATTATAGGTCCCCTGTCCACAGTGTTCACAAATGTGAGAACAAATCTGTTTGTCTCTTGCTTCTAGATTTCCATTGTGAATGGAATGAAAGATTTTATCTTAATTTAGCAGAACTTTAAACTGCACTGTTAAAAAATGCTCATTTCCCAAGAAAACAACACAAAAATCCTGAGTGCATTTTTACTTATTAGCATGTCTGGAATACACTTTGAATACAGCCTGTACTGTTCTGTTGGTTCAGTTCCCTTATTACTTGATTTAAACATTTGAGCATTGGAAATACTCATTATGAGCCGCCAGTATCTTATGTGGCACAGTTAACTCGAGCTTTTTAGTCTGATGAAAGTAATTGAATGAAACTATTCTTATTGTGTTATATAAAATTCAGTTTTATAGCAGCTGCATTTATTGTGCTTTTATTATCTATTACCTTTCAGAGAAGCAATGCTAATCTAATAAATGTTTAAAATTGCATTCATACATTAAAATGAATATTTTATGGTGTAAACCCTCTGTAAAAAATCAGTAAATAGTTAATACGCATTGTATTTCCATCACATCTGCAATCAGAACATTAATATTAAATACTTCTCTTTTGAGCATAGTGCACAAATGTTGGTAGTGAACAGTAATGGAAAGCAGATAAAACATAAATTCAAGGTGTGTGTGTGTGTGTGTGTGTGTGTGTGTGTGTGAGAAAACAGTGCAACATGAGACCAAGACCCACGTTTTAATAACCTGGTCTAAACTTTAACTGCAGTGTGGAATAAGTGCTTTGGGATGGACATTTGCTGGCTGATAATGTCAAGGCCATAGCAATACCTCACTACCGTCCAGGCAGCGTCACTGTCATCTTTTAGCAGCTGGAAGATGCAGCAGCCATGTTCAAATGTCAGCAAATCTCCTACATTCAAAAACGTTCAAGGCAGGGATGGGTTTGTTGATGGAAGACCTTGACCCGCTTTGGATGGGGCCAGGACATTCGTGCTTGCTGGCAGCATCTGTCATTTTCTTCCTGAGGGTGGGTTGACTCTGAAATAGGTTGTTACTGTGCTTCAATTAGACGAACTGTCTAATTCATCCCAAATTACCCGGGGAGGCTGGCTTTCATGTAACTGAGCAAGAAAATCTGTTACAATAGCATTAAAATATAGCTAGATTGATTGAAATAGGCTCTCGAGAAAAATAATAGTTCTTAAAGTGCTGCAGAGAAATAAACCAAAGTGCCTCACGTTCCTTCTCTGAAAATGTTTTTAATAGGAAGAAAGATGAATGATATGAAAAGAGGTAGCTGTTGCCTTTGTAAATAGCACTCAAGTTGATTTCAGAGGGGCTTGAGTCTCTGGGCCAGAGAACTCAGAGGGAGAGGCGTGAGGCAAGGGATTCTCTGTTTTCCTGCTGGATCCATTGTTTACCAAGAGCTGCTGTATGTCCGTGTGGCTCTGACAGTGACACTCTTCGTCCCAAGCACTGGGCAGGGTGGGGTGCAGATGTCTGTCCCCATTCTTGGGGAGCTTGCAGGCCAGAGGGAGAAAACCGTACGGCACGTGGTAGTGGAGCTATTTAGAGTGGTAGAGAGCAAGGAGGGGGATTTCTGCTTGCTGGGGGAGGAAAGGTGCAGAAGCAGGACACTTGAGCGGGGTCTCGAAGGACACACAGGACAGCTCACCAGGCAGACGAGAGGTGGTGGCTATTCTGGAGAACAGGGGAGCTTGGAGGAGTCTGCAAGTTGGGGAACAGCAGGCACGTGGTGAGGCTGCCCATGACGGGGATGGGGAAGGCAGGCAGGGCCGAGGTGAAGGCCCGAGTGCTGGGTGTGGTGGTAGCAGCTTGGACCTTGTCCTGGAGGGAAGCACACCTCCAGTGCCCGAAAGTAGACGTGGCGTTTGGTCGTGTCTGTCCCCTGTCTGCACATTGCCCTGAGAGAGCCTCTCCATGCCTCCTGCACCACCGACTCCACCTGCTCTCAGCATGTCCAGGGTCAAACCTAATCTGCTCCATTCACTCACAGATGTTTATTCTGACACTTTCCGCAGCCTGTGCGAGTACCCAGTGTGGTTCCAGGACCCTCCCAGGTATGAAGTTATGGGATCACTGTCAGCAGTCCTGTTATACCCTAGGGGGATCTGAGGCCAGACAAGGGGAAGTGACTGGCCGGGTTACAGAGCTGGTGAGAGGGGGAGCTGGACACACTCAGCAGTGGGCTGCCCACCACCTGCCAGGCTCCTAGAATGGTCAAGGGATTTTTCTGAAAGGGAAATTCAGTGAGAGAGTGTCTTCACTTAAGGCTCCTATCCTGTGCCACAGAGTGCAGAAGCTGGATCCTGTGTAGGCTGTCGTGTCCACATCTGGTTCACCTGTGCAGGAGCATATGCAGAGGGTGGGTCCACTCACGCAGCCCTCCTCTCTTGCCTGTTTTCTCCCCCCTCCCTGGAATATACGCCCCACCCACTGGCTATAGCCACTGTGTGATCATAAGCATCACTTTCTCTGTGATGCTTTTCTGAAGGCTTGTTCCACCTTCGTTCAAAACCCACCGTTAGAATTACACCCTCTCCTTTGTGCTTGACACAGAACCAAGCGAGGAACTTGCACCGATGTTCACCTGTGTGTTTCTCTCTGCTGTGCTCTCCACAGGCAGAGCCATGTCCTCAGTTGGGTGTTTCCCACGCTGGCCACCCAGTGGACATTGAGTGGATGATTGTAAAGGGAATGGATGAATTCACTCAGTAGAGTGCTCAGTGACTGTCGAAGGACGCTGTTGCTTAGAGATGAGAAAACCGGTATAACAGCTGAAGCCTGCTTTATTACAACCTTTGCAGATGTTCAGTCTATTTTCATGGCAGTTGACTGTAGCAGACTGAATTAGAATTATAATGTTTTCAAACATTCACCTCTGTCATATGCACCTACGGAGATGCAGCCCTGCTTTCCTCTGACCCAAGTACCGTGAACTGCATTGAGACTGCATGTTTAAAAGACAGCATTTTAAACTGAGAAAAATCAAGAAAAATAAGTGCAATATCAGACCTATGTGTAAGTCTTCATGGGTTCATGGGTTAGATCACATTTTCCATTTTAAATGAAATCAAAATGTTGTTGCTTTCTTTCTGTGAGTTTTACAAGTCATATTGTGATTTGCATAAGAAGTTAAAATCTTCCACTTAAATGAGATTCAGTGACAAGATTGTTGTAAAGGTTGACCAGGATAGGAATCATGTATGGAGTAAAGTTTAGGGCAGGGGTTCTTGTAGTGAGAAGCATGTTTGCCTGTCCTGCAGATGATAATAGTTGAAGGGACAAGGGGAGAAGCCATGCCCCCTGACTGCTTGATTCATGTCACCAGCCAAGGGCAGACAGACATCCAGAGCCCCAGATAAGACACTGAAAAGAACATGGCCAGGTAGGACTCCAGCCATGGGTGCGTAATTGTCATCTAATCATGTGGAAGCATCACACAAAGCTGACTTCTGGATGTTACTATAAAACAAATCAGGCTGTATTCTTCAGAGATGCCAGTGTCACAGAAGACAGAGGGAGTCTGAGAGGCTGTTCAAGGTTAAAGGAGACTCAGGAGACCTGACATTGGAATGTGACATGGATCCTGGACCGGATCTTTAGCTGGGTGAAAAATGCTATAAAAGCACATTTTGGGGACAATGAAAAAATTGGTATATGGATGGTAGCTTAGATAAAAATGTAACATCCAGGTTGATTTCCTGATTTGTTAACTGTCCTGTGATTATGTGACAGACTATCTCTGCTCTTGCGAAACATGCCCTAAAGTGTTAACTAGATGACACGTGTTCAGTATCGAGCACTAATGTAATGTACAGAATGTATGTAGCCTTCTCCCATATAGTTCAGAAGAGATATGTATTTAGCACATGAAGAGATTCTTAACCTGAAGAATCTACCCCTATCAGCCTTTGCTAGATTTTCAACTCTTCTTTTCCTACTTTTTCCACGTCCTCCTGCTTAGTTCAATAAAGCAGCAGAGATTTACTGAGCAAGTGTTAATTGAACGTGTGTCCGTATGGAGAGGCTCCTGTCTGTTTAGCACTGGGAATGCCCGAGTGGTCAGGATACGTTGAGGGGGTGCAGGAGTGCACCAGAGGGACCGTGGAGGAGAGACTTGAGCTGGGATGTGAAGGTCGAGCAGCAGCAGGAAGGTGAGAAGGGAGTTCCAGGAGGAGGGAGCCACGGGTGGAAAGGCCGGCGGTGTGCGAGCGTGGGGCAGCGAGGATGGAGGCGGGCGGGGAGGCGGGGGGGGNAAAAAATTGGTATATGGATGGTAGCTTAGATAAAAATGTAACATCCAGGTTGATTTCCTGAATTTGTTAACTGTCCTGTGATTATGTGACAGACTATCTCTGCTCTTGCGAAACATGCCCTAAAGTGTTAACTAGATGACACGTGTTCAGTATCGAGCACTAATGTAATGTACAGAATGTATGTAGCCTTCTCCCATATAGTTCAGAAGAGATATGTATTTAGCACATGAAGAGATTCTTAACCTGACGAATCTACCCCTATCAGCCTTTGCTAGATTTTCAACTCTTCTTTTCCTACTTTTTCCACGTCCTCCTGCTTAGTTCAATAAAGCAGCAGAGATTTACTGAGCAAGTGTTAATTGAACGTGTGTCCGTATGGAGAGGCTCCTGTCTGTTTAGCACTGGGAATGCCCGAGTGGTCAGGATACGTTGAGGGGGTGCAGGAGTGCACCAGAGGGACCGTGGAGGAGAGGCTTGAGCTGGGATGTGAAGGTCGAGCAGCAGCAGGAAGGTGAGAAGGGAGTTCCAGGAGGAGGGAGCCCCGGGTGGAAAGGCCGGCGGTGTGCGAGCGTGGGGCAGCGAGGATGGAGGCGGGCGGGGAGGCGGGTGGGTCTGGGAAAAGGGAGAAGGGAGGCCCCTGTGCTAAGCCAGGGCACTCAAACTTCATCCCTAGGCTGTGGCAACGCCCTCAAGTGTGTGCAAGATGCAAGATGACCGGAGGGTGCTGGCCCATCCACGTATTCATTCAGCAAATACTCCTTGAGCATCGACTGTGTGCCAGGCATTGCTCTAGGCTGTGCCAGGAATTCATTCACGGAAAAACAAAGCAACATCCCTGTCCTCATGGAGTTTCTAACATTCTGGTGGTAGAAGATAAGCCACAAACATCATAAATAAATTGTCTATGGTTTTCATCAAGTGCTGTGGGTGGAACGTGGAGAGGTGTAAGGGAATTGGGAGAGTCCGGGCAGTTCTCACAGAGAAGGAGATGTTTGATCCAGCCTTGACAAGAGGTCACAGAAGGAAAGTGCTTGTAAGAACTTGCATTTCCTTCATGTGCTTGGGTAAGGGATGAGATGAAAGATAAGGATGAATTGGCCCAATGGCACAATGCCCATGCTTTGTCCTGCTGTACTGCTGCCTCCAAAGTTCCCTTTGCGTCAGGTGGACTACAGGTTGGGGTGGGGGCACATCGCCTGCATTGGCTGCAGTGCCCAGAGGACGGGGGCTGGTAGTCAACCCACAGGCAGCTCTTGCTTGCCCTGAGCTCTTTGCTCTTATTATAGCTGCTTGTATGACCTTGTAATGAGGGTGGGTCCTACGTCTTTGTCACTGTCCTTTGAGTATTATTTCAGAGATAATAAGATATATATAAATGTGTGTATATTGTCTTTATCTTAGTGGCTAAAGATATGGAAAATACATTGAAAAAACTAGACTTTCATGATGCAAAAAATAATCAACTAGATTTTCAGAATGCCAGCCCCGCAGCTCCCTCCAGAATACAAGCACCATGTACCATTGTCTGGTTTTGCAACGAGTTCTGCCAAGATCTTATTTCTTACACTTAAGAATACAATTTCGGCTTGCAGGAAAACTCTTTAAAATAGGTAGAGACATTTTGCATGGTCCCTTGTATAAGGTTGGAGGACTATTTTTCCACTTCAATTTCCACAAGAAAAAAAAACCTGGTAGTTTGCATCATATACAATATATTAATGATACAGGTAAGTGTTTCTAGTTTGACATTTCTTAAGTGACATAGAGAGCTTGAGAAAAATATCTATTTATATACTTTTGCCTGGATTCACTTCCAAATACTTGAGTAAAGATTTAGAAGAAAAGAAAAAAAAAAAAGAAAAGAAAAAAAGAAAAGCACAGTTTGTGTTATAAAGATAGTTTTTGGGGTAGAATTGAGACGGTGCTAAGGATTGTTTCACCTCTACTTTGTGATCTAATTGTGCTTTTTGGTATTGTCTACAGATTTTTAAAAAATCTGAGTTCTTCCTTTATTGTAACTCAGAAGAAAACTGCCACATGACTAAATTTTATCAGAGACTCTCTCACCTTACTCAGGAATTCCATCAGGCATAGTGTGTGTGTGTGTGTGTGTGTGTGTGTGTGTGTGTAGTTTTTTTTTGTCTTTTGGGAACAGTTTTATCATGGTTGTTGATCGGTGGTTTTTACTAGGCTTTGAAGAGTGTCTCTAAAGAACCAGATGTACTTATCCCCTAATGCGATCCCTTATTTTGCCAGGTATCTGGAAGGCTGCCTTCAGTTAGGAGGTGAATTGGCCTTTTCCTCCCTGTGAGGCACTAGGAGATAGGGAGAGATGACTTTTGTCACCTTACAGAAGGGAAAGGAAGGAATAGGGTAGAAGAAACTGCACGCCAAATGAGGCTCCTTGCAGGTGCCGAATCCTCGTCCCTCGTCCCTGGAGCCAGTGCCCCGCCGGCCACACTCAGAGGCAGGTGAGCTCACCGTGTGCCACCATTCCTGACACACGTTCTATTCTTGATTTGTACCTTAGGCAGATCCCAAAGGACAAGAACCTCATAAACATGATGACATAGCACCTAAAACACAGGATTCTGTTTACTATGCCGAGGAAGGAAAGAAAAAACCATTGGGAGAAGTGCTTGTCCAGAGCGCTGCAGGTAATGGGCAGTCACGTTCCTCTTGGGTGATGCGTGACATTGTGAGGCCAGCAAGGTGCTTTTTTCCAGACACATTTTACACTGCGAGAACGTCTCTTGACTTTCATGTATCTCATTTGTTAATAAAATGTTCAACTTATGGTCAGTGGCAGGCAGACAAGAAAAACAAAGTTCTAACGCTGAAGGCAGTAGGATTCCCCAGCTGGGGAGCCTCCAAGACAAATACAGTATTTAACATCAGTTCTGTAGTTTATGTGTACATCAGGGCTGGATGTAGTCTCCCTGAAGGACCAATGACTTAGAAAACAACAAATAAGTAAATCAGTCTTTTCAGAGAGACATGAAAATAAAAGCCATCCCGATCGTTCAGGTGTACCCCTGAGTGTGAGAGACATTTGAAAGACGAATTCTAGCCACGGCTCTCACTAGACATGTGCCCATGGGCAAATTCCTTACCTATAAACGGGGGTAATCAGTTTGTGCAACTAGGCCGTGAGCATTAGACAGTGCACGCACAGATGAGTGCCTGGCACACGGGGGTTCCTGGTGAAAGCCACATGCCTGCCCTTTTCTCTCCCCTTCCCACCTTCCCCCGTGAAAGTAGGGACGACTCTAGCTACGACTCTGGGGATGGGTGTTCTGGGGCTGAGGGCCAGGAGGGGAGCAGAAGGACAGGAACAGACCAGGTGAGGGGTGGGGTGGGTCTGCAACTGGAGTTTCCCATCGTGGAGGTTGGGCCCGCCCATGGCCACATTTATGTCTTTCTGGATGTTGAAGGAACTGGCTGGCCGACCTCTTTTTCTTCTGGTGTCACCTATTGCTTTAGATCAGGGTGAGAATCAACTTTACAAGAACCTTGGAATTTATAAGCATTTAATACATCCCACGGTAATGCCAATTAAAACGATCTTTAACTATCGATTACTTTGAGTACCATACAACGCACAGCTTTAGCATCTAGTTGTTTGAATCCTGTTTTAAAATATATTTTGAAGTAAGAAAGCTGTATTTCCTTAAAATCTATTCTGTGATTTTGGAGTCTGGCAGGATTACTTCGTATTTATTTCTAACAGAAGTAACTGGACGCAGGTTTGTAGAATGTTCTCAGTATTTCACCTCTTGAGCCGACAACCATGGTGGGCGGGACACAGCGATCCCATGACTTCCAGGGTCCAGGACCTTTGTGGTGACAGAGACATGGGCAGAGAAGGCTGACATTGAGGCCTGAGCTGAGGGCCTTGACAGAAGCAGGCACAAAGGGCAGAGGGAGGCGGGGATGAGCCAGCGTGGGGGTGGCATCCCTGGGACAGGCGACCTTCCTGACCACACAGGAGGCTCAGGGAGTGGCGGGTTTTGCAATTTGGTTTGGGTCAGAAAATGTTCCAGGGATTTCAGTTTCTCCATTGGTTGGAAAAGTCTCTCTATTATTTTCCCTCAGAAGGCGATGTGTATAAAGCACAGACTCCTAACAAGGAGACCCAAGGGTTGCTGGAAGTGACAGAGGACCCGACTGTGCAGGTGGAGGTGCCTGTTGGCCAGGTGGGGAGTGGGGCCGGGACGACTGTGCCCACCCCCCTTAGTTCTGCTCCATCAGCCCCTGCCCATCTTGTCCTCATCCTCAGCTCCCTCCCCCACGGCCTCCAGAATGTTCTGTGCTCTCTTCAGCTCCTCTATCAAGCATTTTCCCACTTGCCCATCTCCCCCTCATGTCGTTCTGCTGTCGGGGCCTTGTTGACAGCTATGGTGGCGTGCGCTGCATAGCCAGCCCTGTCCTTATTTGATTGTTGTCTCCGTCCCTCACTGGGCTGTGAACTCTGTACGGAGGACTGGTCTGCTCTGCTCATTGTGGCAGCCCCTGCACTGATGGGGTTCCTGGTGTGCAGGCAGCCCTTAGTAGTCACTTGTGGGGTGACCGAATGGTGGAATAAAGGGCGTCACCAACGATGTGGTTGTGCAACCTCGAGCCTCAGCCTGCTTATCCTTGAGACGAGACTGATGTCCCCGCAGGTCTGCAGGTGGATCAAGTGAGGGATGCAGGCACGATGCGGCCGGTGCCCTGCTTCACTGGGGTGGGGGTGGGAGGGTCCTGAGAAGGGCCTGGGGGAAAGGTGGGAAGTGGATGAGATGGGAGAGGACAGGTGGGAGAAGGGCAGGGTGCTGGCATCGAGGCTCACCGGGCCAGGGGACTACACGGAGGCAAAGTCGCAAGAGGTCAGGAAACGGGGTGAGGTGGTGTGCGGGGGTCACTGGTGTGGCGTAGGACTTCCTGTGGCCTGGCGAGGGACACTCAGTTCAGAGGAGGAAGAAGCTGACATGCTAGCAGGTGGGGCTCAGAGCCTGGGGTCCACGTGTGCCTGGGGCCTCTGCAGCCCCCCACCACCCCCGCTCAAACCCCGCTCCTGCAAATGGGAGCCTTTGCCAGGTGAGCTCTGAAATCGCATGACTTTGTCTCCACTCTCCACCTGAAGGCCCTAGAAGTACGTTTCCAATTGTTAGTTTTTGAGAAAAGAATTTATATTCTGTAAAAGGTCAGTATCAGCATTTGAGTCCCGTGTTTTTACTCCTCTTGAATAGACTAGGTCCCAACCCTGCTCTTATAATTACAAAAAAAGAATCCCAGTAACCAACGAGTTCTTCTGCGCCTCTCGGTAACCAATCACTCGTAACTTTGTCACTTTATTTTTGACTTCTGCCGTTTTTCTTTCCTGAGATATATTTTAAAATGTTCCACACTGCATCTTAATGTGTTAGCTTTCCACTTCCTTTCGGCATTTTGAGTACTTTCCCCCGTGCAATGCTCTATTTTCCAAATTACTGGTAATATTCACTCTTTCTCTACATGACAAAAAAATGACCACAATATTTTTTTTTTTTCCTTTTTTTTTTTTTTTTTTTTTTTTTTTTCCTTTTTGTCTTTTTTTTGTGACTGGTAACGGGATTGCAACCCTCGGTGTCGCGCCCGCACCGCACTCAACCAGCGAGCGGCCGGGTCTCTATATGGGATCCGAACCCTCGGCGGGAGCGCCGCCAAGCTCCCAAGCACAGCACTCTACTGAGTGCACCACCGGGCCGGCCCAAAATATTTGGTTTTTGCTTAAAACCTGAACTAACAGTTTAAATATTTTTTATTGCACATTTAAGAGTTTTATAGTAATAAGATTAGGACATTTTAGGCAGTTACTTGTATGCCACATTTCTCCTTGTTATTGATATGTTATTGTGTGTTTTCTGGGGAGTAGACTGAGAGTATCTGACACAAGTTTTAAACACAGACAAAATCCTAGGATTACAACCATTGTCGTCATAACTATTTGTGTACAAGAAACGTATTTGAAAGTTTCAGTCACTTGTGCAGATGATTTCCATCGTATTTGAGGTTGTGGGTGAATTACCTTACCCCAGACTAGTGTGAAGTTAGAGGATGGAAGAGGGTCGGACGGTGACCCGCATTCTCCACCGTGAAGGGCTCTTTGGAGGAAGGAGGGACAGGAAGGATGACGGGGGTGGCCAGGGCCCAAGGCTGCATCAGCCAGTCGAGGAGGACAGGATTTCAGGAAGGGCTTCCTGTCTGCCGATTCTCCTCCACACCAGGTAGGGTGATGTCTCAGTGAACTGAGACTTTCTACTTGTCAGGTGACAATATTAACACAAGTTCTGTGGCTTGAGGGATGTGGAAACAGACTCCCAACCCTGACTGCGTCCTGGGTGTGAAGGCCTCCTGGGGGCGAGCTGGTCGGCAGTCCTTGCTCTGCCTCCTACACGTGTGTGGTGTGTGCCCAGAGGACAGAAGGGCCCTGGGGAGTGGAAAGAACCACTGCCCGCTGGACTTCTGGACACAAGGGCGCTGGGAGAGCCGGCTGTGGGGAGGGGCTTCCTGCACTGCACACCTGGGGCAGGCTTGACTCATCTCTCAGGTCCACGGCCTGGCCCAGCTGGTGTCCCACAGATGTTGATGAAATCCAGTTGAAGTGGATACAGGGACATCCATGTGACTGGATCAACAGCTGTGAGGCACAGTCAGGTTTAGTGATGCCCAGACTGTGTTCTGCATCTGTGAGAAAAGCCCCTGTGGTCCATCACACCTGGGACATGCTCCTGTCTTACCTTACCCTTGGGGAACCACAGTGCACATTTGCGTATTAAATGTTCTTGTTTCAGAGAAGTCCTGGATTAAAAGTAATGTCTGAGCTTCTGGTTAACTCTAATTTTTCACCCACAAACCCTTTTCCTTCTTGGAAGCCCATGAAACACAGTTCAGGCCCTGTCGGTGTGCAGGTATCCCAGGACTCTCTTCTTTCCTGTGGAGCAGGAAAACAGGGGGATGATTTATGGAGACCCAGGGGTGGGCACTCCACTCCTGGGGCAGTGCTGGCCTGGGTGGGTGTCCACATCACTGTGGCCTCACACATGGAGAACTATGTAAAAAGGGTGGCCACATGGCCACCCTCTAGTTTTGTGTTTGTGTGCTGGGTGAGCGCTCGCTGCTGGATCAGTGTGGCTGGCTTTCCTATGGGAAGAGGGAAGATGCCTAATTCATGCCCTCAGAACTTTCCAGTCCATTTATGAAGGACGGCTTGGACCTACTGTACTGCTGTTTGATTATGGTGCTGACCTTTATAGTAATCTGGAAGACTCTTCCTCTGCTTTTGAGTAATTGATTTTAAACGGAACATCTCACATGTTTTTCTTATTATGCCTACAGTATTACACTTTCTCCAGTTGAGTGTTGTGTAAAGATAAAATGTTACAAAATATAACATCCCAACTGAAAAATAAATGTATGAATTTGGAGTCAAACCTTCTAGACTGAAGAAGGGAGCCTCAGGAAGGAGGAATCCTTCACATCCTAGAAGGTGGCTTAGTGGTTGATGGCACTTATTAGTAATAATGCACTAGAACATCAGTAAAGAGTAAGCTTACATTGGAGGACACACATTTTCCCATGACAACATCGGTATACGTTACTAGATTCCCATTTTTAAAGTTTGGGTAAGTTGAGGATGTGGGCTGTCCTTTGCCGCTGCTAAGGGGCATCACCTGATTTTTATCTCCACTGCTTTTGTGATAATGAGCAAGACTTGGGCACTGTGGCCTCCTTAGCAGTTGCCTTTCCTTCATTCTGCTGTCTAGAAGCTTCCCCCAGTGCACCTGTCAGTTCAGGAACTTCTCATAGCTGTGCAGAGGACAGGCAGGGAAGACAGCTGCATTTAATATGGGCAGGGGGCCTGACACTTAGCTACGAAGCGAGGGCATGGGTTGTGTTGGGCATTAGTTTTCCCGACAGTCCGACATGATTCTTCACTGAGCATTTTGACCTGTACTCTGATTCCTAAAATGTTTCCATTTTTCTGATTCTGCCTTCCAATTGCTTTCTTTTTGGCTTACTCACAGAACAACATGTACTTTTAGTTATAGGAATCACTTTTTCTCTTTTCCAACTTCTATCACTTGGGTTTCTACCAATGGACACGTTTGCAGTAGGTCCTGGTAGAACCCCTATTGTACCTTTCTACATGGGAAGTTTTATATGTACGTCCCATGGGTCCTGATTGTTTTAAAAGCTCATTCTTATAGCACAGACTTGAGGCAGAGAACCTCACAGAATTCTGTGGATGTCCAACTTTGGCTCATGAGAGACTCAAAGTCTGAGTTAGAGAAGCTGTACCTTGAGTTAACTGAGTGATCTCCATTACCTGTATCATAAGAGCGGTGAAGCTACACAGCTATCGAAACTTATTTTTCCTGAACTCAGTGGTTTGTGAATAGGATGAAAGGCCAAGTTTGCAGGAAATGCAGTGAAAACAGAAGGAGGGGATGTCAGGGAGGGAAGCTCTGGGAAGTGACGGGATTGCTGGAGGGAAGGTGTTTCCTGGTGTCTGTCTGCCATGACATGGATTATGTCCATCTTTAATGTCACCTTTTTTTCCCCCTCCTAGGCTGAATTGTCTCATCTTTGAGTTTTTATTTTTAAGAAATTATAATTTATTTTTAAGCTTTTTTTTCTCTTTGGTCTTAATAGTAGGTTATGTATTCCTTTGCTATCCCCCCTCCCCTCCAGCATTTCAATCAGTAAAGCTGACTTGTGGATTTAAGGAAGCCTGCAAGGGCAGTCATGTTAACAGTCTACTTTATAAGCATTAATTCTCTGAGAGTGATGGGTTTTTACACTAGATTTTATTTTACACTAGCTTTTATTTGCCCCAATGTTAAGAAAACAGTTTTTAGCCTAATAATCTGTGCAAAAAATAGTGCACAGAGATTAAAATGTTGATGTTGAAATTCTATCTTATTTAAGGACTATGTTTTTTACAAAAGCAATGTCTTCTGGGGATAAGATTATATTTATTTTTGTAAATACTGTAAAAAGGTGGACAAATGCCTACAATTTAAGGCCCTGTTTAGCCTCAAAATCTTACTGATGATTCTTTTTATGGGGAAATAGTCTGGAATTTACTCTGCATATAACCAATTCTATTTTAGTAGCGTACAGATACTCTCTTGTTCTCCAGGTGGCAAGTGTGCTGTGTAAATCCCAGGTCTCCAGGTGATGCATGAAAAGCATGGATTGACTGAGACTACCAAGGACTGGGTCCAGCTCTGACTCTTAGTTCATTTTGGGCTACTATAACAGAATACCTGCGACTGGGTAATTTATCAAGAACAGAAATTTATTGCTCACAGTTCTGGAGGCTGGGAAGTCCAAGATCGAGGTGCCAGTCTCTGGTGAAGGCCTTTTTGCTGCCTCATCACATGGCTGGAGGCAAGGGGGAAAGAAAGAAAGAGCATGAGAAAAAGAAAAGGGAGTGAACCCTCTGTTGTGATAAGGGCACTAGTCCTTTCTGAGGGTGTAGCCCTCATGGCCTAATCACCTCTTAAATGTCCCACCTCCCAATACTGTCACAACAGCAATTAAATTTCAATATGAGTTTTAGAGAGAAGAACCATTCAAACCATAGCACTGACTCTACTGAAGTTCAGTTATTTTCAGAGTCCCAGTGAGTCAGTGCAAAAAGAAGAGCATCTTTACTTAGATTCTTGAGTAGCAGCCAGAGCAGTGCACCTTGCACTGCACCTCCCAAGTGCTTAATGCATTTCACTCCAAAGAAAGTGCTGAAACAGTTACTCACTAAAGTAAAACTGCAGTAACTAATATCACGTAAGCTGTGAATTGTTTAATTAGAAGAAACATAATGAAGCTTTAAAGCCTTGGTAACTTTAGGTGAACAGATTAACTTGGAATAAACTCACAAAGGTCTTTGGGGTATTTGCTTTAATGAACAAATTGGAATGTGTCATTAGCTACTACATCTGTAGGATGTTTTAGCTATGAAGAACAGAAAACTCGGAAGGGAAGTGGCTTAAACAATAAGGAGCTTTTGTCATGCATGTGATAGAGGCCGAGGGGCCTCTGTGACCTGGGAGGCTCTAGAGGCAGCCAGCTCAGAGGATCGAGGTACAGATGAGCCCTGCTCTTTCGATCGCTCTGCCCTACCTTCCTTAGCACGCTGACCTTTGGCCTCGGCTTGTCTGCTCACAGTCTCAGGGTGGCACATTGAGACATGTGAATGTTGACGAGAAGAACAGAGAGACCATTTCCTAATCCATGTCTTGTTTAAGTAGTGAGAAAAGTCTCTCCAAGGGACCATTCGGAAATCTACCACATGTAGCCTTTTACCTAATCCTTACCCCTGGCCAGGGGACGCCATTGAGCTTTGATGGTTGGAGTAATCAGCGCTTACTTCTGTGTCTAGAAAGAAGTCCAGGCTCCTGCGTTGTATGACTAGACTAGTACTTAAAAAAAGTGTTTGTTTCAGTAAGGAGCAAGACAGGGAACGGCTATGAGATGACAGCTGTCAGTGTCTGTACATGGATAATTAATCTGCCCCATCTCCCCTTCTTAGAGACAGGAGAGGACGTCCGTCCTCCTACTGACAGCTCCTCCTCCTGGGCTTTGGATGCTCACCCTCAGAGCTTCTCAGGAACCTTGTGGCATCAGTTATTTATTCTCTGTCCCTTGGTATATTTAACCTTCCCCCACACTTGAATCCTTCTGGCTGGTTTGTAAACATGCTGAAAGCACTCTTCTTATAAATAAAAACAAATCCTGTATTCATCCATTGCTGTTGCTGGTAACAGAATACCTGAAACTGGGTAATTTATAAAGAAAATAAAATTTATTTCTTACAGTTTTGGAGGCTGGGAAGTCCAGGTCCAGGGAACACCTCTGGTGAGGGCTTACGTGGTGGTGACTATAGCGATGCAGAGTGTCACATGGTGGGAATAGGCTGAGCACGAGAGAGCCGACCTCCTCCCTGGCTCCCCTTACAGAGTCATCGGAACCACGCCCATAACTCCATGAATGCTCAACCCATTCACAAGGGCTCGGTCCTCACGATCTAATCACCTCTTAGAGGCCCCCCATTTCAATTACCGTGATAGGATTTCCCGCCCTCTTAACACTGCCACAGTGGAGGTTAAGTCTCCAGTAGGTGAACTTTTGGGGGACACATTGGACCCACAGCACCTCCCTTGGTCTCATGCCCCCTTACACAAGTCTCCCCTCGCATGGAGCAGACTCTAGGGGGACTGGCCTCTGCCCTTTTCTTCCTTTCCTTCCTCTCGGTCGTCTCTTCTGCCTTCTGCCTATGATGGCACGAAACAGCTCTCGAGCTCCACGCCACCAAATCCAACGTATTCCTCGGTTCTTGTCACACTTGACCTTCACCAGAAGCGGACACTTTCAGGGACTCTCTTCTTGAAATACTCTCTCCCTTTGGCGAGATGCACCAGAGTCTCCCGGTTTTCCTTCTATCTCTCTGGCCGCTCATTCTTCCTCTTCTTTTTAGGCTTCTGATCTTCTTTCTGGCCATTAAATGTTGGAATTCATCAAGGATCAGGGCTAGGGCATCTTTTCTTCTCACTGTAGATTTTCTCCCTAGGTGATATAAAATTCTATATTATCATGGCTTCAGTCTCTGCAAATCTCTCTCTGACCTCTGGGCACGTACATACATCTGTTGGGTTTACAGCTCCCCTTAGATATCCTAAGACACCAATGCTCAGCGAAGTGTGACTGTCATCCATGGTCCCCTTTGTCCTGTCCCCAAGCTTGTTCTCTTCCTGTTTCAGTTAATGAATGGCACCCCCAGCCATCCAGTAAGACAAAAAAGAAACTTAGATATTCCTGAAACCGACCTTTTTCAGCCCTTCTGTATCCAGATCGTCTCAAGGTCTGCCGATTCCACCTTCTTCATGTGTCTGCAGCCTCTCCACCCGCTGTCTGTGTCACCATGACTCCTGACCTATCACACACCATCTCTTGGTTAGATCATTGCTAATGCTCTGCTATTTCTCCATACACTGACCGTCCCCAGCAACTTCAGAGCTCAGTGCTTCTCCTAAAACAGAACTATGCACCTGCTGCGCCATGTGCCTGGGATGTTCTTTCTTTTCCTTTTTATGTATCAACATCTTTTCATTCTTCAGATTCAAATTAATAGTCACTTACTAGAGAAAGGCTTTACCGGTCTCCTATATGTGTTAAACCCGATCATATTCTGTTCTTGCTCCACACACCTCTCCTTGTAGCACCCATCAGTTGTAGTTTTACACATGTGTGACTATTTAATCAATCTTTGTGGTTTTCGTGAGACCCTAAGCTGCTCAAGGGCCGTGTTTGTTGGTCTTCACAGTCCCTGTGTCTCTTAGCATTGTGGGATTCAATACAGCAGGCGCTCTCTATGTATCTTCTGAATGAATGAATTGGTGATTGGCATCACGTCAGTCATTCTTTAAAGTAATACATGTTTTTGAAAAGCTTATTTTTTGTGTGGTTTGAGCATTCCCCACTGAGTTTTATTCATTATGGTTACTTTTTAATATAAACTATGGGAAGATAATGCTCACACAGCCTTGGTCTGGATTTCCAGGAAGTTTTAGTAACAGAGGTCTGGGCTATCAGAATGGGTCATGCTGGACACATACCTACATGTCTGCACAGCACAAACTCCGTTCTTGCACATTCCAAGTCAGCTGGCAGGAGCTGTCGGGTCTTTGGGGCTCTTTACTAATGGCAGTTCTTTCTTTCTGGTTATGTGGTAAGAGTGTACTTCTCCACCTGTTTTAACTCAGTTGTGGCTAGGTGACCCACCTTCCCCAATGACAGGTGGGTGGTTCCAGGCAGGTGCCTTAAGAGGCAGCAGGTGGTTTGCCGTACTGCCCCTTCTCTGCCTTTGTGATCAGGAAACAGGAGGAGATGGGGCCCCTGTGGGTGAGTTTCCTGGGTGATCGTGATGAACAGGAGGAGCCCCCTTGCCAGCCTGCAGTGGACACGCAGCCTATGCACTTGGCTTGCCTGTTAAAGCAGCCTCATCAGCCTGTCCTGACTGATACAGAAATATAACGGAAATAGCCCCTGCACGAGTCTTTTCTTTGGCCCTAGAACCACATGATTCTCCTCAAGAGTGGAAAGAGGTTCTAGGACACCGATTAAGTCAGCTCATTGCCTTATGCCAGCAAGCCACGACCCTGGAGAGTAATGACAGGAAAGCGGGCACAGTGTGCTGTGTGAGGAGAGAGACCAGCCAGGCTGGGAGGGCGTCCCCAGGACAGGGAATCAGGAAGGCACCTACTTACTAGCTGCTGACAGAGGCATCTGGAGTGGCCGTGACAGTCCCTTTGACATGAAAGAGATTTACAGTGTCTCTCCTTAAAGATTTCTCCAGTGGCTTTATCAAGCAGGGCAGCATTTTGTGGGTGGAACCAAAGGTAAGATTACAGAGCCGACACGATCCTCTGTTTGGAAAAACTGCGGTGACTTCTCCAGCTCTGTCCACCGAAGTGGTCAGAAAGTCACACTGTTTCATGTGCTCTCTGATTTTTTAAGAGTTTGACATAGGTTGGCCATGGCTAAATTTAAACTGTGGTTTATTTTCTCCCTAGGCACCGGCTGAAATAGTTAAAGAAGATGAAAAGGTCCTTGATAACCCCCCTGATTTTGAGAGCAACGAGGTGAGTTGATTTTATTTCGCTTTTCATGGCTTGGGTCTAAGGCACCTAACTCGTGGAACGGAGCTCACGTTTGATGATGAAAGGACCCAGGATCACAGGTCAGTTCCGAAACGCAAGCTGGCTGGAATCGGAAGCCCAGCCTGTGCCTCCCGGGCGGGCTGCACCACAGGTCAGTCTGTCGTGCGCCAGGAAATCGCACGAGCAATTTAACAGCTTCCAGACTTGTCCTTAACTACCTTCACCATACTTTCTGCTCACAAACTTAAAACCTTCCCCCCCAGCGAGTTTCAAGATGCATTTTCAGTGGGAGGTCAGGGCAGGCACCGGATGGCGGCAGACGCGTCTGTGCTGTGTGCGTCGTCCGGGCTGGGAGTGGGGACATGGGCAGGCATCTGCAGGGTCCCCGTGGGAGCCGGGGTGTGGGCTGCTGGTGGCTCTGCGCTGGCTACTCCTCCCCCTGATGCTGGAGAGGCCTTGGCCATACCCAGAGCGAGTGTCTGTGGTGCCTCCTGAGGTCACTCGACTGATGGACGTGAAATACGTGCATGGGGAAACTAAAATTTACCTTCAGTATATGGTTCGTGTAGCTAAGAGGTGGACTTTGTTTTCAAAATTCTGTCTCTAGATTTTTTTCAAGGTGGTTTCTTGTTTTCAAGAGTTTGACTTCAGGCGGGAGGTTGTTGATGAATCTGGGGTGTCCATCCTGAGTCTGTTCTCATGCTGGGTCCTCCAGACTTGGGGTACAGCTGCCTTGCAAGCAGTCGTGTCCTGTTCTTACCTTGCCGGAAGCTCCCTCATTGGAGAAAGGGGATAAATGACTCCCAGAGGGCTGCTGAGGGCGCTGGAGGTGCCCAGGGTCGCCCTGGTCTTTCCCCTGACTTGAAAAGAGGTGTTCGAGGGACAGGACCTGAGTCCTCAGGAAGCGTGTTCAGGTTTTTAAGAAACACCAAAGGGGATTATGATCTAAACAGTCAAAGACAATATGCCTTTTGAACGATGCATTCTTCCTTCCACGTGTTCCAAGTAGTTTTGATTTGGAGGCAGTTTTTGTGGAAAGTGTGCTGTCCGTACCTGGATGAGGAAGGAGGACTTTCATGGGAGGAGCAAAGATCATATTTACTTTCTTCAGTGACAGAGTGTAAGACTGTGTTCTGAGAGCAGGAGTGACAATGTGTGTGAGGCAGAGAGGGGCAGAGAGACCCCTGGCTGGGGCTGGGGAAGGAGAGGAAAGGTGCTGTCACATTTCACGTAGAGCCTGAGGGCCGTGTTTTCACAGGAGTGTGGCGCAGGCGTTTGACTACAGTGAGTAGCTTGTGCGGACTGGCCGTTGAATTTGTTACCTACGCCTTACCGACTAGTTATGGCCTTCCTGACTAGTCAGGGAAGTCTACACCGGCCTCTGGGAGCATTCTTGTGTATTGCTAACTTGATATCAGCCAGTAGCAGATATAATTCCTTAGAGCAAATCAAAATGTATTTCTTTATTTTTTCCCAATCTTTTTGTTTTTTCTTTAAATTTTTATTTTGTCAATATACAGTGTGGTTGATTATTACGGCCCATCACCGAACCCTCCCTCCCTCCTCCCTCTCCCCCCTCCCACCCAACAATGTCCTTTCC
>NW_007740416.1:0-30255 GCF_000696425.1 Galeopterus variegatus | reverse complement strand
AATCTGTATATTATAAGAAGATGCAAAGGATCTTTCTGTTGGGCAAAATTGTTGGGCACATTACATCTCTGTAATATGAATGGTCACCATCTACTCTGTCATTTTGGTTACTTTAATTAACTTTATTTTTATTTATTTATTTTTTATTTATTTATTTTACATTCTAAGATGTTGCAGAGCACTTGGAAGGGAGGGAAGAGGGGAAAATGAAGGGAAATAGGGTATAAGGAAGAGGGAGGGGGCTTGGTTGAGGCCCATGGCACCCCCCTCATTCTGTTAGGGGAGAGCAGGGGGCTTCCATCAGTGGCTCAGTCATTGCTGAGCTGGATGCAGATGTCAGGTGGCATGGCTGAAGCCCTTGGCTCCCCACCACCCTGGCTTAGGAGCCTGGAGTGTTTCCAGTGGCAGCTCAGTGGTCTTCACTTGACTTGCTTAACTTTATTTTTAAATATATCTAGCCTTCTGCCAACTAGGATTTATGTGGGTTTGTTATATTGATGACTTCAAACATCAGTTGGGCCTATGTATGTTTTTGTGGGATGTATTGGGAGTTGTTTTGTTTTGTTTTAAGGGGCACAAGTGAAATGCACACAATGATAGACTTTTGTTACAAATGCTCCTGCTAAGTGATATAAAAGATCCTGTGCTTTTATGCACTGGACAAGAATTTTGATTCTCAAATTTCAATCCTTATTTGGTCTCTAATAAAAAATGTGGTAGATAAAGCTGACATCATACATACTTGAAGACTTCCTAGGCTTCAACTTTAAAAGGCAAGAACAACTCACTTACACAGTGTCGTAAGACTGTCATGAAAAAGCAGGTTTCCAGCCATAGTATGCCTGGTGCTAAAGTCACGGGACTGGCAATCTTGAAAGTCCTGCTTTGAATGACCTTCTCCACATTGCTGAGGAAACTGGTGGCCTGCATCCCTGGCGTCTTTCCCCAAGTACTTTGTTCTCCTCACTAGATCAGATGAGAGATTATTTCCTTTCGAAACATGATTTGATTTTTTCATTGGCTAGAGGGATAATATACTAGCAGCAACAATTTAAAACCTTTATGAAAAGTATTCATAGAGATTTTTGAAGTTATAATTAACTGTGTATGTAATTAAGGAAAAGGCCAAAGTGTGCAAATAATCATTTTTCTATTTGACTTTGAAAAAGCAAGTTAATTTTTGCATTTTAATATGAGTCTTTGATGTTCTAGAATTTATAACCCCTGAAATTCATAAACTGATTTAGGAGGAATTGAAAAATTGGACAGTTTCCCCATCCCTACCCAGTGTGTATGCAGAAGAGGGAATTACATCACAGAGAATTTTTTAAATGGTATTTATCATAATTAGCCTCTGGATAGGTAAATATTGACTCAATTCATTTTTATTTCTGAAAGGAAGGATATTCTTAAAGTTTCCTTACCTTCTGCTTTGCCTAAAATCAAAAGATTTGAGCTCCCTCTGAGTGTATAAACATTATCCCCATAAGATCTATGAGATTCAAAAAATTTTTAAATAGAGAATGAGCGATTTAGGGCAATTACCTGGAAATTCTAAGGACCTACCCTGCCTTGCCATACTGTGACATATTCTGTAAGAAATGAAACGAGTTGTTACATGAGCCATTGTACTTTGTTTTTGAAAGCCAAAAAGAGTAAACAGTCAATAGTATTTTCCAGGACCCTGTAGAAAGCTCTCTTCTCATGAGCCATTGTACTTTGTTTTTGAAAGCCAAAAAGAGTAAACAGTCAATAGTATTTTCCAGTGACAGTAGAAAGCTCTCTTCTTCTGTCACTTAGCTTCACATGCTGAAACGTAATATGAACTTGGAGTCTGCTGTCACACTATATGCATTTGTAGCATTATTTAAAATCCTGCTTTAACTCTTTAGCTTATAACTTTTGGTTGTCCCCTTTGGAATTATGAGAGAAACCGGAGAAAGTCACTTGAGAATGGCAGAAAACATAGGGCGAATATTATCATTTGTACATAAGACAATGCAGAATATTTTTTGTCAACCTAAAGTGAACTACCCCACTGGAATCCATTTTAATAACCTCTAATGGAATATCTGCCTCAACTTTATCTGTATGCACATCTTTATGAGATATTCTGCAAATTACAATGGAAGGAGGCCACAGATATCTTTTCTTATAAAAGAAAAATCAGGAAGAGTTTATAGGGAAGGAGTCACTTAACCACACACACAATGACATTACGATTCTACTCTCATTTAATAAGGCACATGCTTTTCTTTTGACAGAGGAATTCAAGGGCTCCACCATCGTTGAACTGATGAAGAAGGAAGGCACTACCCTCGGTCTGACAGTGTCAGGAGGAATTGATAAGGATGGCAAGCCGAGAGTTTCTAATCTGCGGCAAGGAGGAATTGCTGCTAGGTAACTGCCTCTCAGGGAAATGTAGAAAAAGGAACACAGGGTGTAATTAACTCAAAAATTAAAGCTCCATCAGAAAAGGTCACTAATAAATAAATGACAGCTGCCATCTGCCGGGCAGCACATTCCAGCCAAAGCACAGTGAGGCATGTTTCAGAAGCTGCCCCAGATCTGCCCTTGGGGCTTTTCTGGCCTGTGCTGAAGTCAGTAGGGGGACTCTCATCTCAACTCAGTAGCCGGACCCTCAGAAGGTTTTAATATTAAAAAGCCCGTGTGGATCTAGTCCCCACACATGCCAATGAACACCAGACAGGCTGCAGGGGGGATGAGCTGCTCCAATCATCTAAATGTGAAACAGATGACCCACAAGATGTCAGGGGTGGGGGGTGAGATCTAGTCCCCACACATGCCAATGAACACCAGACAGGCTGCAGGGGGGATGAGCTGCTCCAGTCATCTAAATGTGAAACAGATGACCCACAAGATGTCAGGGGTGGGGGGTGAGGGAGGGCCTGCCTCAGAGGCAAATGGCGAGCCTACAAAGAGCGGGAGCCCCAGCTTCGAGTTTCTAAGTAAAAATTTGGCTTGTCCCACATCTTCTCTACTTTTCTGCTTGTGAGATGTTCCTTTTCACCAAGACAAAGAGATGGTTCCTAAAGGACAGAAGCCTTGGAGTAGGTCTCACTTTGTCCTTCCTTCCCTGAACTACAACCTGCACTAGTTACTGCCGAAGGAAGAAGGTCCTGAATGCTGGGCAGGGCTGGGCTTGCTTTATGGGCAGATTCTAAGTTTACCTCACAAGGAGGGGCTGGAATGGTAAGGTGGTAATGGAATGACAATGCATTAAAAGTAAGTTAGTGTATCTTAAATGCTGGACACCAATATTCTTGTCCACATAATTCCAAGCTGTATTTTAGAGTTTTTGCCTTATAAAGTGTCACCTGAAATATTGACTACTTTTGATGATCACCCCTTTTGTACAACTTATAAGCTTGCTCCAATTGACTATTTGATGATTAGGAGGCCTCGTTTGTAAGACAGGCTGATGTGAACACATGCACCTTAATCTGCTTTCTCCGGACTTTAACGAGACTTCTTTCCACACCCATAGCCTCCTTATTTTATAACAGTCATGGTCAGTCCATGATGCTAGGGCTTCATGTGTCTACAGAGCTTCCTCATGTCTAGCCCTTAAAGCAAGTGTGAAGGGAGAAGGGCATTTTCAATTGTATTAATGCTGTAATTAAAAGTAGTACCACACCAGTTATATTGAGTATTAAAAATCACCAAATATTCATTGTTTAAGGCACTACCATTTTAGAGGTAGTAAACAAAATAATTAAAGATAAGATCCCTGCCCTAAAGGAGCTTATAATCTATTAGGGGATATAAGATATTTAAAAGAAAAAAACATGAAAAGTTTGGGAGCAGCGGTGGCATTGCATAATAGTCAGAAGCAGCCGCACAAGAGTTATCCCAGAGCATGAAGCGGTCAGGCTGCCGGGGGCGTGGGCAAAGCAGAGGTCAGGGCGGCGGCGGGGAATGCAGGTGGGGTGGACCGGGAAGGCGCCCCAAAGGGGGAGTGACTGCGGCTGGACTTAGATCAAATAAATGCGTTTCTATTTGGGGAGAAAATGTTGAAAGTCTCATCAGTGACACAGATTTTAACTCCTATCATTGCTCTTGCTGCCTGCTCTTGGTTTAGAGGTAGAGTTTGACTAAAAGCCCAGGAGCAGCCAAAGTTCTATTATGTTGGTAAAGAGAGACGGGACTGTAACTGAAACTCTACGCTTGCATTGTCATTTCCTCTTCACCAATACTTTTTATTGGTCCTGTTGTCATCAATAAATAGCAAAATGAGCTGACCCTTTCCTTGCCCCTGGACAGGCTTCCAGTGAAGATGCTGAAAGCTATAAAATGTGTGAAAGGCAGACAGCAAAAATGAGAAGAAAATGATCTGGCGTGTCTAGGATCTGGATCCGTCCCCAGAGAACCAACACTTTTGGGATGGAGCAACTAAAAACGTTTCTCTTTATTTTGTTTTATAGGGCTTTTAAAAATAAATGAGGCAGGGGTTGGCCAGTTAGCTCAGTTGGTTAGAGTGCCATGTTGGTAACACCAAGGTCGAGGGTTCAGATCCCCATACCGGCCAGCTGCCCCCCAAAATAAATAAAAAATATAAATAATATAAATAAAAGAGGCAAACACCAAAAAAATCAGAGGTAGCGGCGGACCCAGAGCAGGACTTGTGAAGTGTAAGAGACAGTGAGAATAAACAACACCCACCAGCTCTCACTGCCCTCAGCTCTGCTGCTCTGAGGGCCAGCCAGGGACTCCTGCTCTGTCAGCCTTGTAGGCTTGCATGGTTATGTACACAGGGAAAGTGGCAAGTGGGGTCAGACTGGCCTGTGGAGGGGATGGGCCCACTGAAGCCACATTGTCTGTTTTGCAGAAGTGACCAGCTGGATGTGGGCGACTACATCAAAGCAGTGAATGGGATCAACCTGGCCAAATTCCGCCATGACGAGATCATCAGCTTACTGAAGAATGTCGGGGAAAGAGTGGTTCTCGAAGTAGAGTATGAGCTGCCACCAGTCTGTACGTAATCACAGCCAAGGGGCAGAGCAGCCGCACCCTACAGCAGTTGACTTATTTCTTTTCCTTTTGCTATTAGCGTCTCATTATAGGATGGCAGAGTTTCTTGATATTTAAAAATTATTTGAATTGAGAAACTTATAACCTACTCAGGAAGAATGGAAAAGACCATAGGTAAAAATGAAATTATATAGGTCCTGAGTTCCATTAAGATGATCTGTGAACATCGTATTTACTGCTTAAGCTATTTTATGGAATAATCAGCATAGTTATAAGTTCTGTGCATTAAGTACCATCCAGGCTTTGTGCTTAGTGAATAGGTTTAGGAAAAGCATGTTTAGCATGTTTTATATTGACTCTTGGATACATGTGTTTGTTTCTGAAGCATGAAAATATGAGGGTATTCAAAAAAATTCACAGATTCATATTATCTTTTAATTCTATTTTTCCGTGAACTTTTCAAAGTACCCTGTAGCTTCAGAACTCATTAATATCAAGTCATAATAATAGTACAGTAATAATAAGAGCAG
This sequence comes from Galeopterus variegatus, assembly GCF_000696425.1. Classification (NCBI taxonomy): domain Eukaryota; kingdom Metazoa; phylum Chordata; class Mammalia; order Dermoptera; family Cynocephalidae; genus Galeopterus; species Galeopterus variegatus. Next base: position 24,733 of record NW_007740416.1, on the reverse strand, counting down.
CCAACACACTTTTAGAGCTTTCTAAATGCCCGACATTATAAGAAACTTGACTTGCATTGATTTATTTAATCCTCACCACAAGGAGGGTCAGCATAACAGAGACAAACTTTAGTATCAAATAGCCAGGTTCAAATCCCAGCTCCACCTTTTACTGGCTACACACCTTTGAGAAAGTTACTTAAGCTATCTATGTCTCAGTTTCCACATCTTTAACATGGAGATAATATTAGTTTCTACTCATAGATTTGTTATAAGGATTAACTAAATATTTGTAAAACACTTAGAACAATGCCTAACACTATAAAAGTTTTTGATAAATAATAAATAAATAAACTCTACAAGATAAGCATTATGATCATTATTTTTCTCTTTTTACAGAGGCTTAGTTAAGTAAATTAGTAGTCTTTCCCAAATTAGTAGGCTGCAAAGTCAACATCTGAGCCCAGCCTGCCTGACTCCAAAACTCATGTGTTTATTCATTGTGAGGCATACCTTATGCTATATGTTGCTGCTGCCCTGCATCTAAGCTATGCTGTTCTAGCACCACCTCTCCTATTATTAGCTGTTAACATGGATGCTACCCTGGGAAAACTCTTTGCTCTTCCATACTGGTGAGAATGCTGATTGAATGTTGCTGCTGCCCTGCATCTAAGCTATGCTGTTCTAGCACCACCTCTCCTATTATTAGCTATTAACATGGATGCTACCCTGGGAAAACTCTTTGCTCTTCCATACTGGTGAGAATGCTGATTGATTATGAAGAATCGGTAATAACTCATTTGTTCAGCAATGATTTATTGAGCATTTACCATGTTCCAGCAACCACTACATACGAGGAACTTGGGATGCATTGGTGGAGTTTACATTCTAGTCAGGGGAAGAAAGATATAAAATTAAACCATAATAAATAAGTAAATTATATAGTATGGGTCATGAGTGCTATGGGAAAAAGAAAGCAAAGCAAGGAGAGTATTTGAGAGTGCTAGGATTGGGGTGGGATTGAAATTTTAAATAGGGTGGTTAGGAACAGCCCCATTGTGAAGGTAGTATTTATCAGTGACTTGAAGGAAGTGAGGGAATTGACTGTATGGATTTCTGGGCTAAGAGAGTTCCAGGAATAAGGAACAGCCAGTGCTAAGACCAATAGGCAGGGTCATTCAAGAAATAGTAATAAGGAAGCATGGCTGGAGCAAAACGAGCAGGTGAAGAATTAGGAGACAAGGTCAGAAATGTAAAGGGTAAGAGAGTTCCAGGAATAAGGAACAGCCAGTGCTAAGACCAATAGGCAGGGTCATTCAAGAAACAGTAATAAGGAAGCATGGCTGGAGCAAAACGAGCAGGTGAAGAATTAGGAGACAAGGTCAGAAATGTAAAGGGTAGGGGCCGGCCTGGTGGCGCACTGCGCTAGTGCGCCGCTTGGGAAGCGCGGAGGCACTCCCGCCGAGGGTTCGGATCCCACGTGCAGACCGGTTCCCGCTCACTGGCTGAGCGAGGCACGGGGGCAACACCGAGGGTTGCGATCCCGTTGCCAGTCCGGGTCCGGTACGGGGGCAACACTGAGGGTTGCGATCCATTGCCGGACACGGAAAAAGACAAAAAAAAAAAAAAGAAATGTAAAGGGTAGTGGAGTTTTTGCAGGCCATTGAGAGGACCTTAAGTGTTGCTCTAAATGATACAGGAAGTCACTGTACGGTTTGGGGCAGAGGAGTAACATGATCTGAGTTATCTTTTCAGAGGCACTCTCGGGCTGTTGTGTTACAATAGACTGCACCAAGCAAAGATAGAAGCAGGGAGATGAGTTGGGGGCTATTGCAATGAACTAGGTGGGAGGTGGTACAGATGGTGAAAATCAGTCAGATTCCAAATCTATTTGGAAGGTAGAGCCAACAGGATTTCCTAATAGATTTGATGTGGATTGTACAGAAATACAGGAGTCAGGAATAGCCCCAAGGTTTGAACCTGAGCAGCTGGAAGGATGGAGTTGCCATGAATGGGGGTGGGTAGGAATGTGGGCAGAGCTTATTTCTGGGGGGAAGATCAGAAGCTCGTTTGAAATGTGACCTTTGAGGTGCCTATTTGACATGCAATTGAAAATGTCAAAAAAAAGAGCTGGAGATGTGGTCTGGAGTTTGGGAGAAAGATCTGGACTGGAAAAGTAAATTTGAGAGTCCTCAGAATATAGATGGTGTTTGAAGCTTGGGGACAAGATCAGAGTATTCAAGGAGTGTGTGACATAATCAATCACCAGTTCTTATTCTCAACATAAAACCTAATGCTGAAAATCCAGTAGTCATTTTATAACAAAATCAATTTAAGTCTATGTTCAAAAACATTGCCATGACGTTTTTCATTTTCATCAGGAGTAGGCAGTAAAATAGAGTGGTAAGAGCTTGGGCTATGCCATCAGCTACATGGCAACTTTGTCCATTTTTAGCTTTGTGACCTCAGGCATGTTGTTTAAGTTCTCAGGCCTTAAGTTTCTCATCTGTAAAATGGCTATAGTAGTTGTAGGATTTTTGTAATGAATCAGTACTATTATCTAGTAATTGTTATTCTGACCATTTTCACATACTTGCTAAGTAACTAGTAATGTCGCCATCATTATAACCATTGTTATTATTATAATTGCCATTATTACCATTGTTATTATTATTACACTGAAAGTACTAGGTTTTTTTGAACTTTACTGCCAAGCAGTTAAGAGAAACTAGATATTTAGAGCTAATACTCTTTGATTATGCATTTTTATTCCACTGAGGATATGAATATTAATGAAACAGTGCTTTCCTGAAAGGAACTCTTACTATAGCTTTCTTTATTTTAGTATTTATTTATTTTTTTACTATAGCTTTCAGTAGTAAGGATCTGCCCAGCATTATAGCTGATTCAGAGCAGGGGGGTTCTGGGACCACTTGAAGGAGGTCACGCATGTCAGGTAGGAAGAGGAACACTCCAGGCAGAGGGTACAGCAAGGAGGTGAGACAAAAAGCCCAGTGTACAGGTTAAACTACAGAGTGGAGTTGAGTTACTGGAGGACAAAGGAAAAGACAGAGAGGCCTGGAGGGGGAGGAGGCTGGTGAGGTGAACAGGAACCAACAAGGAGGTCCTTGTAAGCCACTGTATTAGTCTGTTTTGTGTTGCTGTAACAGAAATACCTGAGACTGGGTAATTTATAAAGAACAGGGGTTTACTTGGCTTATGATTCTGGGACAGCTGCATCTGGTGTGGGCCTCAGGCTGCTTCTACTCATGGTGGAAAATGGCAGCAGCCAGTGGGTATAAGCAGACCACATGGTGAGAGGAAGCAAGAGAGAGAGAGAGAGAGGAGGTGCCAGGGTCTTTTAAACAACCAGCTCTTGCGGGAAATAATAGAGCAAGATCTCTCTCATTATTCCCCCCACCCAGGGAGAGGATTACTCCATTCATGAGGGATCCACCCCCATGACTCAACTCCCAACACTGCCACATTGGTATCTGCCCAGCATTATAGCTGATTCAGAGCAGGGGGGTTCTGGGACCACTTGAAGGAGGTCATGCTTGTCAGGTAGGAAGAGGAACCCTCCAGGCAGAGGGTACAGCAAGGAGGTGAGACAAAAAGCCCAGTGCACAGGTTAAACTACAGAGTAGAGTTGAGTTACTGGAGGACAAAGGAAAAGACAGAGAGGCCTGGAGGGGGAGGAGGCTGGTGAGGTGAACAGGAACCAATAAGGAGGTCCTTGTAAGCCACTGTATTAGTCTGTTTTGTGTTGCTGTAACAGAAATACCTGAGACTGGGTAATTTATAAAGAACAGGGGTTTATTTGGCTTATGATTCTGGGACCGCTGCATCTGGTGCGGGCCTCAGGCTGCTTCTACTCATGGTGGAAAATGGCAGCAGCCAGTGGGTATAAGCAGACCACATGGTGAGAGGAAGCAAGAGAGAGAGAGAGAGAGGAGGTGCCAGGGTCTTTTAAACAACCAGCTCTTGCGGGAAATAATAGAGCAAGATCTCTCTCATTATTCCCCCCACCCAGGGAGAGGATTACTCCATTCGTGAGGGATCCGCCCCCATGACTCAACTCCCAACACTGCCACATTGGTGATCAGATTTCCACATGAGCTTTGGTGGGGACAACACATCTAAACTCCATCAGCCACATTGGTGGCCTTGGATGGCATCAAATGGACAATAAGAAGCCCTTAGAGGCTTTTAACACTGGGGAACAGTATCATCAGATCAGAGTTTTTTATATTTATCATTTTAGGAGGCCAAGTAGAGAGTAGATCAGAGGCTACAAGCCCAAAGGCTGTTACAATTTTCTGAAAGGGAGGTGATAGCCTAAATATATATAGCATTAGTTGAGTTAAAGAGGAGATACTGGGAGTCAGAAATGTTTAGGGGTTAAAACCTATTATGACTTGGTGATTATCCCCCGCTTTTTCTTCCTTACACAAGAAAACTGATGGAAAAAGGGAAAAAATATTTTTAAACACAAAAATGTGAATTTTTGTGGTGGAAATTAGTGGGAAGATGTCTGTCCTTTAAGGAATATCTCTGTCTCTGTCTCTTATGTTTGGAGAAGTTAATAAGATCTTTGAGTTCAGAGAGGTTGAAGGGATGAATAAGCCTCACTGTCACTTAGCTCAGACAGCTAGCGCAGAAACAGGCTCTCCATGGCTGAGGCCATGTGAGCGGAACCGACTGCTCGAAGATAAGTCGCCCAAGGCCAACACTGGTAATGCTGTCAAGAGCACAGCAATTAGAAGCTCAGCCAATGCCAGAGTTCAGAAAGAACTGAAGGAAGGATGTGTGTGTGTGATCTGATAAAGGAGAAATAGAAGCTTGACCTGGGACAATCCATTATCTTTTCTGAGATTCAGTTCCTTTATGAAAATGAAATGATTGGTCTACATGAACTCTAGAGTTCTTTTTGACTTAAAATTATGTGATGCTTTGAGACTGCATTTAGAGAGAATATTACCAAACTGTATCGTAGGTATTTATGTATTAAAAGCTGGTCTAGAGCAGTGCTTCCAATTTTTGGTGACATAATCCCTAAAGAGTTTTGAAATGTTAAATGATTCCTATTTCTTTTTAGTAACACCTAAAGTTATGTATCATGAGCTTAAATAGTTGGAACGTATGTATTTTCTGGCATGTTGTTTGTTTATATGTTTTAAAATACCATTTCCTTTCAAACCTTGGAGCTACAGATTTACCTCATTTAATGAAAACTGTCTGCCACATTAACTGATTGGCAAAGATAGTCTTCAAGCAGTGCTTCCAATTTTTGGTGACATAATCCCTAAAGAGTTTTGAAATGTTAAATGATTCCCATTTCTTTTTAGTAACACCTAAAGTTATGTATCATGAGCTTAAATAGTTGGAACGTATGTAGTTTCTGGCATGTTGTTTGTTTATATGTTTTAAAATACCATTTCCTTTCAAACCTTGGAGCTACAGATTTACCTCATTTAATGAAAAATGTCTGCCACATTAACTGATTGGCAAAGATAGTCTTCCCTGTTAAACCATCAGCTAAATCAGACTAGATTTCTATCCAAAGGGGTCATTTTTTAACTCAAATAATGTGGCAAACCTTGTCCCTGTGAAAGCCTAAATTCTAAGACAGATAGGTGATAGCCGACGATGATGGTGGTGGTGACAATGACAATGACAGTGATGAGGAGGATGATAGAAAGAGAGGCAGTCTCAGGTCTCCTCCACATGACTCATTCTTGGGTTCAGTCTGAAGGAGATGCAGCCAACCAGGGGCAGCTCCTCCTGTGGCAATGGCAGAGGGGAAGGAGGACAAGCTCAACCCCACGAGCTCGTTTCCAGCCCCCGCTTGCATCTCTTAACATCCCAGTGGCAAAAGCAAGTCACATGGGCAAGTGCAGCATAGTGAGGTGGGAAATTTATTAAACTCCTATTCTGTGGAGGTCAGGGGTAGGGAGGCAGGAAAGGAGTATGGAATTTAGAAAAATGTCATCTACCAAAGTAAAATAACTGTATAGAGGGACATGCACATTCCCATTTGGAAGCAAGGGACAACAGTACAACTAAAATAAAGAAGGGGAGTATTTTTGCATTGTGAAATTGGTTTCTACCTAGCCCTTTGATTCTTTGGGTAAGCTCTTAAATTGGATCTTTATGTAACATACACACGTGTGACATAATGAGTAAGATTCACATGGCAATACAGAGTGGATGGTACTGAGTGTGGAAAGCCATTCCCCAAGAGCCAGTTATGCAAATAATAGCTATAAAGACCAAATCTATTTCATTAATTATATTAAAATGCAGTCACTGTTCACATTTATCTTTGTAAATGATGTAGAGCAATAGTGTAGATAATCTAAAGCTGCAGGTAATCCAAAGTCTTTACACTGACTTTAGATTTAATTGTAAAATTTTGTGGTCAGCAAGATTTAGCTAAAGCATAATTAAAATTGCAGTACTTTGCATTCCCAATACAGACACCCAGCCAACAAGGACAGGTGGCCCAGAATTAGAATTTGGTTTTACATAATTGAAAGTTGATTTAATGATTAAATAAAATAGTACTTGTAACCTACTTTGCAGAATTCTGGGCGCACAGTAGATACTCATTAATTATTTCTCTCCATATCCTTTTCTTTTCCTCATTTACCAATAGAACAAAAAGATTATGTTCTTAATTTCTTCAGTGGCTCAGTGGCTTGTTTGGTCATGGAAATAAGAAAATATTTGGTACGAACTCAATTTTTTTTTATTTAATTAAAACTGTACCTAAGCACTCTCAGCTGTTTATAGGTACTGTTCCTAGTTGATTAGAATAAACCGAAATTCCCTTGATAGCAAAAATATGGCATTTAATTAAATTAGCAGTGTACCAAAATATTTGTTCAGCTGTAGATTTATGTTGTTTTTCAGAAGATCCAAGTTCTTATTGTACTTTATGTCCCAGCCAGAGAGTGTTTAGATCATGTTTATTCCCTTGAGAGTTCAGCATTTCTGACATTAAAAATAATTGTAATTAATGCTTAATGAAAATGGCTTGCTATTTCTATAAATGGCAAGATCAGTTCTTTTAATTGCTGCCTTTGAATTCTGCCTATATATTTCTTGTCAATAGTTCTGTGTAGGGCCGGCCCTGTGGCTCACTCTGGAAAGTGCGGCATTGGGAGCTCCGAGGCCGCGGGTTCGGATCCTATATAGGGATGGCCGGTGTGCTCACTGGCTGAGCGTAGTGCGGGCAGCACCAAGGCAAGGGTTGTGATCCCCTTACCGGTCAAAAAAAAAAAAGTTCTATGTAATAAACTCTTCAGGATCTAGTAACAATGTAAAAATGTGTTATTGATAATGGACAGAGCATTGGAAAATTGGATATCAATGTACAAATTCAAATCAAGGATTTAAAACCATCTGCTTCTACACATTGCAAGTTTTCCTGTCCCCATGAATAAAAACATCCCTGTATTCATAAAAACAAAATATTAACTTGTGGATTTTTTTAAATGCAGAAATAGTGTGCTATACAACCAGAATTACTCACCAGTTTCTCAAAAGCAGTCTCAGAGAATATTTTAGTGATTATACCTTCATATACCTTATACCCTCACACATGTGTATAATGTAATTAGAGATTGCAGCTTAACAATGCAATTTCATTATGTGAAATGACAGCAGCAATCAGGCAAATACAACATAAGGATAATGTATCAAGTAAAATTAGGTTGATCTTTATTTTCCTAGTTAGTAGTAATATTTTGAATGCACTTACAATTTCTTCTATCCTCCAAGTTTCATTTGGGTTACTGATATCTTTTTTTAATAGCTGTTTATATGTCAGAACACTTATTAGCATCAGCCTAATTATTAATAGCAACCTGAGAGTGATACTTTTTCTTCCTGTGCCAGCTGCAAAAATAAAAATAAGTACAGAAATTATTTCATAATTTTTACAAAAATCATATTATTTTTGCATTCCACAACAGAAACAATTCTACTTATGTGAAGATTGTCTCTCCTGTTATATAGACTTTAAACAATGTAAATATCAACCTCTGTCTAGAAACTAGCTACACAGAAGGAAAAGAACTAGCTCTGACTTTGGTTCTACTTGGACCTATATGAGTCATTTATGCAGATGAATATTTTATGGGGTTTATGTCATTATAATTATTTTTTCTAACATTTTCTTTGAAAGGAAATTATTGCTTCCTTATTACTCAAAACAAAAATTATTTGCAACAGGAACCTGTAGTATTTTATGCCACAGTGAAAAATTTACAAATGTTATTATTATTTAAAACTTCCTTCTCTCTTTTCTGTGTTCAGCTGTACAGGGATCAAGTGTTATTTTTCGAACAGTGGAGGTCACGCTACATAAAGAAGGCAATACCTTTGGTTTTGTAATACGAGGTAAGTGGTGATTAGAAAGCATGAACCATCAGATACACTTAGAAAATTCGTCAGTGAAATATTGGAAGTGAACTAGAAAGACATCTTCAAAAACTGATGTTTTCACTGTGTAAAGTCACCTTTTAGTATTCGTCCCTACTCTTCTTTACAAAATAAAAACAGTGAATAAGAATAAAGTGAAGTCTAAATGATCCAGCTTTATTTTTAGTCCATTAATACAGGGCAAGACGCCACTGTTCGTAAGCCTTGTCAATTCAGTCATCCTCCTGATTTGTCTCTCTTCAGCATGTCTTTTGCCTTCCATTTTATACTTTTCTATATTACCGAATCAAAAATGTTGATGAGTATGGCTTGATTTGATTTAATACACTAGGATTAAGCAACTTTGTTTAAATTAATTTTTTGAGAAATACATTTTGTACTGTAGCTTTCTAAAAATGGATTGAAGATAATCTAATCCCTTGAGTATCTGTGTACATCAGCTCAGCCCATCTTAATACGGGATGGCATTGATAATAAAGATTTCAGGTTACTCCAACTTGTCTATAAAACCATTAATTCTAAGCTGTAATTCTGGCCTTTATTATTTTTCTTATTAGCAATTTCATCCCTTAAAGACTATGCCTACATTAATAACTCTCAACTCCTAGTATGACAATGAGGTTCAACAGGGAACTACCTAAGTATTAGGAATTTTTTAACATTTCACATATCTTGATTTTTTTGTTTTTACCTAAACATTTTATACTTTAACAGACCCAAAATTCTATCAAAATTATCAAAACATTAATTAAAATTAATTAAACATCTCAATAAATATATGTGCATCAAAGAATAAAAGAGATGTGTTCACTTGCCTTAAGTGACTGAGCTTTAAGCCCTAGGTTCCTTTGTGTGCCAATCATTTTGCAAATCTATCAGTCAAATATTTATTAAGCACATGTCATCATGTCAGCATAGGGACAAGTACTATAGACTCATAAGACATGACCCCGACCTACAGTGAATTTAAGACATAAGTTGATAACGTGCTCAAGTGAGTAGTGGAGAGGACTAGGAAGTAGGAACTCATTGAGTGGTTTAGACTAGTAGTTATTATATTTTTCTGACCAAGGCCTATTTTTTGTTGGAGCAACAGACCCCAAGATCATTTATCCTAACCCATTCCCCAATTTTTGTTTAAAATAACTTGGCGAATATAATGAAAAGTCACCATACAAATAACTTTAGGTTGAAGTATGGTATATATAAATCCATTTTTGCAATATAGATGTGAAAGAGAGGTGCTCTTGAATCAGATGCATGCAAGCCTTATTATTGAAAAGCCGCAGCAAAAAATATTGCTGTTGCAAATATTCATCACTAGTTACTGTATGGTTAATCAATAGCAAATCAAATTACTAATGAAGGAGCTAAATCAATAGTAATTTATCATTAAGAAATAAAAAGAATAGAAGTAATTGAAATCCACAACCACCTCAAGACAACTGATGATGTAATGTTAACAAAACATCCTTTCCACAATTTGCAGGAATTTCAAGCATTTGTGTACATGCATAGTAGGAGTTTTGTAATATGAGCCTAGAATATGCCTACATTAATAACTCTCAACTCCTAGTATGACAATGAGGTTCAACAGGGAACTACCTAAGTATTAGGAATTTTTTAACATTTCACATATCTTGATTTTTTTGTTTTTACCTAAACATTTTATACTTTAACAGACCCAAAATTCTATCAAAATTATCAAAACATTAATTAAAATTAATTAAACATCTCAATAAATATATGTGCATCAAAGAATAAAAGAGATGTGTTCACTTGCCTTAAGTGACTGAGCTTTAAGCCCTAGGTTCCTTTGTGTGCCAATCATTTTGCAAATCTATCAGTCAAATATTTATTAAGCACATGTCATCATGTCAGCATAGGGACAAGTACTATAGACTCATAAGACATGACCCCGACCTACAGTGAATTTAAGACATAAGTTGATAACGTGCTCAAGTGAGTAGTGGAGAGGACTAGGAAGTAGGAACTCATTGAGTGGTTTAGACTAGTAGTTATTATATTTTTCTGACCAAGGCCTATTTTTTGTTGGAGCAACAGACCCCAAGATCATTTATCCTAACCCATTCCCCAATTTTTGTTTAAAATAACTTGGCGAATATAATGAAAAGTCACCATACAAATAACTTTAGGTTGAAGTATGGTATATATAAATCCATTTTTGCAATATAGATGTGAAAGAGAGGTGCTCTTGAATCAGATGCATGCAAGCCTTATTATTGAAAAGCCGCAGCAAAAAATATTGCTGTTGCAAATATTCATCACTAGTTACTGTATGGTTAATCAATAGCAAATCAAATTACTAATGAAGGAGCTAAATCAATAGTAATTTATCATTAAGAAATAAAAAGAATAGAAGTAATTGAAATCCACAACCACCTCAAGACAACTGATGATGTAATGTTAACAAAACATCCTTTCCACAATTTGCAGGAATTTCAAGCATTTGTGTACATGCATAGTAGGAGTTTTGTAATATGAGCCTAGAATACTGCCTGATATATTGTAGGCAATGAATGAATGAATGAACAAATGAATGAATGAATGAATGAATGTTGCCTAGATTTGTGTGGACATCAGACTTCTTAGTATTATACTGATTTTAAAACCTTAGTAATAATGAACCAATTTTAGTTTCTGAGCACCACATTTTTGTAGGCTTTAATAACTCCCTTTGTACAAAAGTTGAACATAAAAGTTTGTGGAATTTTGCATCAATTTCTCAATAAGAATCAAAAAAAGGACATATTTTTAGATAAGCTCGAGGCCCATCTACAGGGTCTTCCCTGCTCAAAGGTGGCCACCACTCATCTCTTAGGTATCATTGGTTTGTCAGAATGAGAAAGTACTGTTTGTAAATATAATTATGACAGATAAGACATTTTGGCATAGATGGGATTTGATATAAACTTAGATCAATGGAAAATACCAGGACAACCAGGAAAGAGGGGAAAATTTTGCAGGTGGAGCATATCCATTTAGTACTGGAGAATTTCTTCTTAACCTGTTAGAATGGAACTTTGAACATTAAAACAAGCTTATGAGTAGAATTATATTTCTAATGCTGTAAGTCACAGGTTCTAAAACCTTGACTCCCCAAACAATAGAATTTTACACCCATAAAATGAAAAATGGAGACTGGCCTAAACCTTGGAGAGTTAAATTTCAGTTAATTCCCTTGTTACCAAGCTAAAGGAGATGAGTTGGGCTAATAGGGAAAGCACTCTGCCACTGAAAATTGCTTTTCAGTTTTGACTAGGAAAGTTTTTCTATCTGGTCATTCTCGACTGTAAAATTGTAGGTCATTCTACTCATCTAACATGTGCTGCCTGAGATTCAGATTTGCTCTGCGCTGTGGCCCTGGAAGATAGTTTCAGAAAGTATCCCAGGTGTTGCTACTGTGCAGACAAGACTGAGAGTATCACTGGTCTCTACGTCGTCTCTCTACTGCCTTGAGGCTCCAAACTTCTACAATTCAAGTGAATCATACGCTAAACTTGGTTCATTACAAATAATGATAAAATGCTGCATATCAAGACATTTAGAACTGTCTGAAACTTTAACGTGCATTCACTGTTATATATTTACATTTGGACCTGCAAACCAAAATTATGGAAAGGTTTCTTGCTGTCTTTGGCCCACACTCTTTTTTAAATCAAACCTATCTTTTTACAATCATCTTCCAAAAGAGAAATTACTTAATAATATTCCCATATATATGGGTAAGCATCTGATGTAAATTATTGTCATTTTTATTTTAAAAAATTTTTCTGAGAAAGTGGTAAATTTCCAATTTTAAGTAAAGAAGCCATCAAACTGAATGAAGAATAAAATACTGAAATGGAGCTTCTACCAATCAGCCAGACTGAATACATATATCAGTCGTAATAGAAGTAAGCATAAAAGAAGCATTTGCCTTCATCACAAACTGTGAATGCCTTTTAGTTTTTCTCTTAGGCTAGATTCTTTAAGTTGACCTCTCTGCCTGTTCCAAGTTTGGGAAGTGTCAGTCTGTTCTACCAGGCAAGCATTAAGGAAGCAATAGTTGACAGTAGCATTCATATTCATCAGATACACGAAATCAAGTCACGTGAAGAATATTTAAGGAAACTGGAGATGTTCAGACTTAGGAAGAGGAGACACAGCAGGCATATAATCACTGTTTTCAACTTTCAGAAAAACTTTTTCATGGAAGAGAGCATACAGTTTTGTTTTACTGCTCTAGATAATAAAACAAGAACCAGTGCATGAAAGATGAAGGACTGTAGATACCAGTTAAATAATGGGAAGAATTCCTAACACCCCTAGATGTTCAAATGTGGAGTGAGCTGCCTTGATCTTGTAAGTGGCCAACACTAGTGGATCTTAAGCAGAGGCTGGGAGAGTACAGATAAAGCAGGTGTACAAAGGGGTTTGGGAATAAAAAGAAAATTTACAATAACTCACATCCCATCTTGAAGCTTCTATATTTCCAAAAATCCTTGTGGAGAAATTTTCCTTATAGAAAATCAAAATCAAAAGATGCACTTTCAGCTGTTTCATTTCAGTGAATTAAACTTTATTTTAAATATAAAAAATAAATAAATAAAAATATATAAAAGTGGAAGGAATCTACGAAATGGAAGGACATGCAATACAAATTACAGGTGAAAAGTTTTTTCTTTGATGAATAAAGATATTAAAATAATAAGAGATCTCAGCGTTAAATTTATCAAAGAACATAAACAATTACAAAAAATACAAATGATTAATAAACAGTGGAAACCGTATCAAACCTCAGTAGTAATCAAAGAAATAAAAAGTAAAATAAACATAAAAAACCAAATTTAGCCTATTAAATTAGCAAAGATTTCAACAAAAGTAATAGTGATATTAAAGATGATATGGGGAAGATCACTGCCCCTATCCAGATGATAGAAAAAATAATGTGTATAAGCTTTTTGAGGGTAATTTTTCAATATCTATCAAAGCCTTAAATATGTTTCATTTTTATTGTCAAATAATTTCCCTTTTAGGAATTTATCCAAAGACTGTAATCTCAGATGTCCTCCAATATTTATGAAGATTTTTTATAATCTTCAAAACTGTAATCAATCCAAAAGTCTAACAGTAAGGGTTCCATTAAATGAAAAATGAACATATAAGGAAACACTAAGCAGCTTTTAAAGAGGGCTTTCAAAGACTATTTAATGAATTATAAAAAATGTCATAATGGATAATTAATAGAATACCAGGTATATACACACATACATGTATAATAATCTTTTAAAGAGGGCTTTCAAAGACTATTTAATGAATTATAAAAAATGTCATAATGGATAATTAATGGAATACCAGGTATATACACACATACATGTATAATAATCTTAATTTTTAAAATGTATAGAAAAAAGTCTGAAATTGAATACACAAAGTATTTAATAAAGGTTATCCCTAGCTGAGAGATTATGAATTATTTTTATTAATTTCTTCATACTTTTCTGTATTTTTCAAATTTTTTACAACAAAAATGTCATGCTTTTATATACAGAAAAATAAAAAGTATTTTAAAAAGAAGCACTGGAAATTATTTGATCTGACTTTATATATTTAATAAAATCAATCAATATTTTAAAAAGAAAATTAAAATCCCATGTAAGTACTGCAGTTGGCTTGACACAGTCTGCCAAATTTGCCCAAATTTTTTCAAACACTCCAGTTTTAATGGGGGCCACTTTAGCACCTTGAATTATTTCCTGCTTGCTTGCTTTTTTTTTTTTTTTTTTTTTTTTTTTTTTTTGTCTTTTTCCGTGTCCGGCAACGGATCGCAACCCTCAGTGTTGCCCCCGTACCGGACCAGGGACCGGCAACGGGATTGCAACCCTCGGTGTTGCTCCCACACCTCGCTCAGCCAGTGAGCGGGAACCGGTCTGTATGTGGGATCCGAACCCTCGGGCGGGAGCACCGCCGCGCTTCCCAAGCAGCGCACTTATCCAGTGCGCCACCGGGCCAGCCCCTAAATTTTTTTTTTTTTTTTAACTTTAGTTTTTGCTTTCCTTATGTCAGGTTGTAGACCTACTGACTTACCTGCATTATAGCCCAGGTTGATTGGCAGCAGGTATACACACCCGCACTTTGTTTATAACCAGCAGTTGTTCTCATGGGCCAGTACTTGTAATTAGTTGATCCCCTTGCCATAACAGTTGTTAAATGTTTTACATGAAGGTACTTTAAAAGTTCATGGAAAAATTGAATTAAAAGATAATATGAATCTTTCCATGAACCTTTTGAAGTACACTCATATGTCACCCTGCTTACAGCCATATATTTATTGGGAGGTGAAGAAATGGTGACTTCAAAAACATATTTCACATAAAGTGACTTTAAGGTTATTATATGCCAGAAGGAAAATTTTACGTGTTTTCCTTCATACATCAACAAATACACTTGAGTTTCTCAGCAGGCATTTTGTTAAGTGAATTAATAGCACAATGAAAGCATTTTGAAGCTGTGTTCCTTTTCTTTGCTAGGGGGTGCACATGATGATAGGAATAAATCTCGTCCAGTTGTGATAACGTGTGTTCGTCCTGGAGGGCCTGCTGACAGGTAAATGTCATCTTTCTGTGACACTATCCAAAACGGAGGAAATGGAGCAGAAGACTTTGGCACAGAAATTGATGAGCTATAAATTCATAGTAAAAGATAGACATTAAGTAGGAGGAAATGGAGCAGAAGACTTTGGCACAGAAATTGATGAGCTATAAATTCATAGTAAAAGACATTAAGTAATTGAGAAAATAGAATAATTTAATCAGGCCCCCTCACCTCGGGGCAAGTTGGGGGTGGTGCAGCATTCTTTGTGGGCAGGTTATGTGTGGGTGGAGTTAGTGCGCCTGCATGGCACTGCCACCTTGGCTGGAGTTTACTGCCTTGGGCGGCCACCGGGCATATCGCCATGCCTTCCAACCTATGACTTCCAAGGACCCTTTTGGCCAGTTACCTAGCTCATAGACCTGTGTGTAAGGGGTCTGGTGAACCAGCCTGGCATGTGAGGGGTCTGGTGACCCAGCCTGGCATGTGAAGGGTTTATGCCCCAGCCTGGAATGGGCTTGAGTGGTCTGTGAGCTCCAGACCCAGCCCTAGCTCGACAATTGGCCCAGTCGGTGCAGGATTACGGGCAGGTAAAAGAGCACCACAATTGGCAACATTGGCAGGATTCCGACATTAGCCATAGCTCCACATAAGTAAATATGTTAGAATGTGAAAACTGAAGGGGTTTGGCTTATGGAATCAGAAAAAATAAGTTTTGCCTCCAGATTCTACATTTACTATACTATCTTTGGCAAGTGACTTCATTCCAAATTCAGTTTCCTCCATTGAAAACGTAGATAATAATACCTACCTTTCAGGGTTATTCAATCTTACCAAAGATTGGAGATGTGTAGTCTCTTGCAGGGGCCTGTCATGTGAGAGTCACTTATAAGAGGCAGCTGGCTCTTTTAAAACAAACCCTTGAAATGCATCCTCTCCAATTGCTAATCTCCGAACCTGGAGAGATAGGTGGTGGTGGTCAGATTCTTAGTATGATCAGCATCCTTACCACTGCTGGCATTACCTTTTACTGGGGACTGTGTATATCAGAATGGAAGTGACTTTGAGTAAAACGGAAGAAATTTTGCCAGTCTCCAGAGTTTTCTCTTCCTTGCATTTCTCTTCTTTGCTAGTTCGAATACCTGAAGCACAAACGCTTTCATCTTTCCTATCATAAACCTTGTGGGGTCCCGAGTCACTCATGGCTTAGGTGTCTCTGAGATGCTTATTTCTGTATGTTTCCCACAGCAAAAGTTGACTCCATAATGAAGAGAGAACACAACTGCTGCCATCAGATGGTGTTGAAAAATAGGAGAAAAATGCACCGATTACTTCTGTCTTTATGTTTCAGACCAGCACAGACTTTAAACTTCTTTTAAGAAATAGAAATAATAATAACTGGAGTTTATTAAGCACTTACTTTGTGCCAGGAACTGGTCTAAGTGCTTGACAGACACTATCTTATTTTATTCTATAACCACCGTGTAAATGAGATATCTTTATCCACATTTACAGAGGACAGGACTGAGGCCCCATATGATTAAGGGACTTGCCAGCCAGTAAGTGGAAGAACTAGAGAGGAATTCGGGTCTATTTTTCTTCAAAGGTCTAACTGTTAACTAACTTTTAAGAAAGATGATGTTTCATAAAAAATAAAATAGGAAGACACTGGCTTCTCACTGTGCTAAAGTGTATTTGCCTTTGAGGAGGATAACACAAGTCAAAAATTTCGCCTTTCTCACTTCTCAGTCTTCTCTTGAGAATTATACTTTCTGAAACAAATTAGAATATTTTCATTTCTTACTAACACTTAGAATTGGAGTTGACAAAAGTGTCAAAAATAGGCTACAAATTTGTGAGTTTAGGACTCACAAATTTAGGACTAAAGAAAATCTGAGAGTTTAAGATACAAATTTCGAGTCAAAATACTCAAAATACTACGTGAAAGATGTTTATTTAAGAGTTCATTTTTATTCTTTCCAAATCTTAAACTTGTAATCATGCTATTTAATTTTCTCATCTCTGTGTCCCTCCCTGAGGCAGGGACGGTGAAAGCTGGAGGCCAATCTGGCTCTACCTTTGTGGTGTCACTAATGTCCTGATTCATTGTCTCCCAGTGCCTTGAGTGTCTGTGGTCACAGCAGGGAGAATAGTATTTGCCTGCCTCTTCCTGGGAACGTGAGGCTGAATCAATTTAATGACTACCAAACGGCCTTATAAATCAGTAGGGAAATTTACAGACCAGGGAAATTTCTCACCAGCACTCCCTATCCTGCTTGGGTTCGCTGGCAATAAATTGAATGAAATTAACAGGCTTTTCTGCTTATCTGACTTTGGGAAAATAGGTGAATATTATTTCCTGGGCTCTAATAAATCAATTTTAGATATTTAGGCAAAAACCTAGGAAAGGGAAAATGTGTATTTCTTACTTTTGTACTCTTGGAGTTAACTTTGGGTAACGAGGTTATTTGCTAATGTGTAGTTATTTTCTCATTACTGACTTTCATATTACAGCAATTTTCTGTTCAGGGTTACCTCTTTACAATCTTACTGTCACACTTCATGCTTAAAAAGAATGCAGACGGGATGGATGGCAGAATGTACATGAAAGAACTACTTTGGTTAAGTGACTGTAATGCTAAGCCCTATTATGCTAAATGTCTTTATTCTCTCTTCAGAGAGGGCACAATCAAACCTGGCGATAGGTTACTCAGTGTGGATGGAATTCGGCTTCTTGGAACCACACATGCTGAAGCCATGAGTATTCTTAAACAATGCGGACAAGAAGCAACGCTGCTGATAGAATATGATGTCTCAGTCATGGGTACGTCGGAGTCCTGAGGGTGTGATCTCTAAGCTCCAGGGCATGTCACTGTCCATCCCTGATTGGATTGTGTATATATTGTTATGCCCTCCTGTAACAGACAGAATTCTGTCTGTTACAATTCTATGTCATTTTACTCTGTTTGAGTTCAGGAAGAAGTGAGTAGTACTTTTCAGCGATGTATAGTTCTCCTGTCAATAGTTCCCATAATTGAGTCTCATTCTGTCCGAGTGTGTCACCTAGCAGCCTGTTCTTCTATATGGATTACCCTTTTTAACAGCAAAGTATTTTCCCCTCCAAATCACAAAAATAGTTTTATTAACTTAAGGGCTGGTACTTTTTCTTTTACTCCATGGAGACTGGCAGCAGTAGGAGATGGCTTTCCTTCTTGTAACTTCACAGTGGTAAGCCCACTAATCCGAATTAATAGGACTGACCATTTATTTCATCATCAGGTTTAAGGATAAGGAAAAGAAAGGGGACATGTAGTGTCAATGATGAAAATTAAAAGTTGAATGCAGTATTCTTTCTTTAAACAATGATTCTAATAGAAAGTAACTCTCTTTCTATACTCATACCCACAGGAAAACTGTCAAGATAATTTCATGTGGATTTTAAATGTTTAGAGAGCCCAAGTTTTGTGTAATGTTGACTAAGGCAGAAAAATTATGAGAGAATGAATTGGAACTTGAAATTGAAACTTGAATCGTGTTATAAGTGTGCTCCTTGCAATTATCAGACTTGATTATGTGACCTGGCTTTATCATCTGGTTTTATGTTGGTGAAATGTAGCAGAGAAAAAGAGACTTATTCTGTAACTACAAACTCCTTATTTCCCTTTCTGTGTGACTCATAGAGACAGTGTCGTTTGAGAGTACTCTTAATCTGTTTGCTGGCTTGAAATGCCTTAGGGAGGTATGAGGTTTCCTAACGGGCTTAATGTATGAGATTTAAGCTCTTAGCAGGATAAATGGTGTGATATGCCCTTGACATGAAAGTTCACAAATGAATTATTTCCTCCCTCTTTTTTCTTCCCTCTTGTCTTCCTCTCTCCTTTCTTCTCTCTCTCCTTCCCTCTTTTCTCTCTCTCTTTCTTTTGTTATATGATTTTTGAACTAGATTTTGAGTTAGATGATTTGGATTCTGTCATCCAACTCTACTGACTTTTAGCTATTAATTTAGACCATGTGCCTTGCTTGTCAAATGGGGACTATTGTAAATGGCAATTATGAAGAAAAAGTGAGATTATACAAATAGGATATATTTTAAATGATGAGATAAATAGATTGTTAACATTAAAAATTGTAACAGGTGTTTGACATATTTAAGTCATTCATTCAGTCTACAAACATTTACTGAGCTAAATGTCAGATACCAGGAATACAGAGGTAAGCAAAACAGACCTGGTCCCTGCACTATGATACTTGCAATGGATGAGAAGCACAGACACTTAACAAGAGCGTTACCTAACAAATAAACTCATAAAGTTTGATCATTGTCATAAAGGTCATGAACAGTATTCTATAATAGGGAGTAAGGATAGACACAAGTGAGGGTTGGCAGGTGCTTTAAACAGAGTAGTCAGTGAAGAGGTCACAGTTCAGTTAAAACCCAAAGGCTTAAAGGAACCAGCTCCAAACTGAGGACAATAGCCTTTAAGTCCTGAATATTTCACGTTACAGAGACAAGGCAGAGTAGTCAGTGAAGAGGTCACAGTTCAGTTAAAACCCAAAGGCTTAAAGGAACCAGCTCTCAAACTGAGGACAATAGCCTTTAAGTCCTGAATATTTCACGTTACAGAGACAAGAGACAATTCCAAACTGTCCTTCATGAAGATTGTGCTGCTTTATATTACTAACAGCAATATTTTACATATATCTGTCTCACTAGAGCTTGTCAATATTAAATATTATCATTTTAAATATATTTTATTTGTTAGATGAAAATTATATTAATTTTAATTTACATTTTAAAAAATTTCTAGTGCAGGTGAATATTTTTTCATATGAATACTAGCCATTTTCATTTTCTATTGTCTGTTTATGTCCTTTATTCATTTTTCTATTGGAGGTGCTCTTAGTTTTTTGTTTATTGGCACGTATTAACTATTTATATATTAAGAATATTAGTCATCAATTTTTTATAAAAAAAAATTATTTCTGTAGTTTATTTTCCCTAAAGTTTATTTATTCACTTCCATTCAGATACCCTTTCATCACTCTTAGATAAAGCTAAATTGATGCAAAATTTCAACAGAAAACTTAAGATCTTAAATTGGAAAGATGAGGAGCAATAGCTTAATAGTATACAAGGACACCGTCAAATACAAATGACAGAAACTCAATTTAGACTAGCTTAAGAAGAGAATTTATTAGCCCATAAAAATGGAGAGGCCGAGGTGTGTCTTGGCTTCAGACACAAGTTCAGTGTCCTAGGAGTTCTGTCTCTGAGATCTCCTTGCCTGAGAAAAGCTCTTCTTATGTCTCGGCAAGTTGGCCCTAGCAGCCACAAGTCTGTAATACCTTGAGAGTTTGCAATGCCAGAGAAAGAAACAAAACTGCATTTCCCCTACAAAATTCTTAATGACTTAGCCTGGGGCAAATGCTGACCACTGTGCTAGTCACTGTGTTCAGGGCAGCCACAAGTCTGTAATACCTTGAGAGTTTGCAATGCCAGAGAAAGAAACAAAACTGCATCTCCCCTACAAAATTCTTAATGACTTAGCCTGGGGCAAATGCTGACCACTGTGCTAGTCACTGTGTTCAGAGATATAGTCACTCTATATAACTTTTGTAGAAAAGGCAAGAATGTATGAACAGCCTCAACAGAATGAGACAGAGAAATGGCAGTTCCTCAAAGTAGATGATATTGGGCTAACAAAGAAAATAGTAGGTCCCATTTTAAGTCATAAGTAGATATTAAATATTACATTCCCACTAATATTATATGAGAGTTTCTTTTGCTTCCCATCCTCACCAGCACTTGGTATTCTCAGTCTGTTTCATTCTAGCCATTCTGATGGGTATGTAGTGATATTGCATTATAAATTTAATGTACATTTCCTGGATGAATAATTATGTGGAGAACCTTTTCATTTGCCCGTGGGACATGCTTGTCTTTTTGATTTTATTTTTAATGCTTTCATTTATTTATATACTATTGCAAAGTACAGAAATTATTTCTTGAGAAATGTGTATGTGTATGTGTACATGTCTGTGTGTGTGTGCGTACAACATAGATATCAATATCGCAACCCTGGAATGAGATATATTTTTCAGTAAATCTCAGATCATAAATTTTAGCAAATTTGGTGGTCTGTTTAAGAAAGCTATTGAAACTATCAATTTTATTAACTAAATTTGAATTTAATCTGTGTTAACATTTTAAGGAAAATTTATTGAAAGAAGGAAGTCTGCAGGAAGAATAGGTTTGAGGAAAAATTAAGAGTTCAATTTTGGATATATTAAGTCATTCAAGTGGAGATATAAGTAGACAGTTGAGTATTTTAGCCTGAAGTTCAGTACAGAGGCTAGGGCAAGAGATATAAATTTCTAAATCATCATCACTGAGATGAACCTTAAAACCACAGGGCTGTATGAGCCATGTTAGGGGAGTGAGCTTGGACAGAAAAGAGAACTGAGCTCTGGGGCCATCCAATAATTATGTCAGGAAGGAGAAGAGGAACCTGTAACATACAGTGAGAAGGACAATCCAGTGATGGAGACAGAGAACAAAGGCAGAGTGTGGAGTCATGGAGGCCAGATGTCTCCTGTGTAAAGTAGTGGTAATTATACTACCACACTCACAACTTGCTGTGAGGAGCAAAAAGGTTAATGCATGTGGTTGCTTGACATATCATATGGTCTCAATAAATGTGAACATGCTATTTAAAATATTTATAGAAGGAAAAAAACCTCACTTCAATATTGTCGAAATGTATTATCAAATGGTTGGGTCTGAGAGCCCTGTTGTTGGAAAAGTGACATGAAGTACAAGGAAAGCATGATCATTTAAGGAGTAAAAGTTCTGAAAACAATGACTGCAGTAAAATACGATGCCTTTCCAAATCAGACAAACTTGGTTTTGAATCTTGGCTACCTGTTGACCTTGGACAAATTACTTAACCTCTCCAAGCTTAAACTTTGCCATCACTAAAATAGGGAGGATTACAGTACTTCTCACAGGACTGATGAAAGGATTGAGCGAATGTATGTAAGGTGCTTCTCAGAACTAGACTGTTATCGACCACCAGGAAGTTAAAGTTGGCCATTTTCATGCTCCACTTTCATAAACAAAAATCAGGTCTCCCGTTTCCCTAGATTAACATGCAGCTGATGCTTTATTCTGTGGCAACAACCTTGCTAGAAAGAATATTTGGGGAATAAGGTGTTCTGGATAATTTTATTTTCTAAATGTTCATCAGACTACTTATTTTGCTTAGACCTTTGAGAAAATATTTCCTGAGAATGTATATTAAATTAGATCCTTGAGTCTTTGGTGGAGGAGCACACAGT
This sequence comes from Galeopterus variegatus, assembly GCF_000696425.1. NCBI lineage: Eukaryota > Metazoa > Chordata > Mammalia > Dermoptera > Cynocephalidae > Galeopterus > Galeopterus variegatus. The sequence continues at coordinate 2,374 of NW_007740416.1, read as the reverse complement.
TATCTCAGGAACATTGTTCTAAGTATCAGTCCTTAGGCCAGTGTTATAGTCAAGAGGTGTGACAGATTATGCCAAATCTATACTGACTTGTAACGAGCTCTGGATTTTTTTGTTTTACATGATTCTCTAATAATTATTTATTTTATAACTTTCTTCACTGGGAAGAGCCATAGCAGGCAGTCAGTAAACATGAATTCTTAAACAAGGCTCACTGTCGTGTGATCTAAACAAGCTTTCTCACTAAGAAAAAGTTAATGTCTATAGTGATCTTAGTATATTTCAAATGTAACCAACAAATTATCGTAGTTGATAATAGAGAGGGAAAGATAACTAAAATGTTTCTCCCGAATGTCTGAGCTTTCACACGGTTGTGCCTAATATCTGGTATTCCCATGCACAGACCTTTCAAAAACATGCTAGACCCAGGTCAAATGCACCGTCCTCACCAATCCTGATCTTATTTGGATCACCCAATCTCTCATTTTCCTTTGTTTGAGAGAGAAAGGAGCGTACTCTGTAGCACTTTCTTGGCAACTCTTAAGATTGCATTTTGCTTTGCCTTAGTTATCTGTGTGCCACTAGGTTCCACACTCCAGGGGACACTACTAAATCATCTTTATTTGCTTATTTCCATACCACCTCACAAGGAGCCTTCAGACATGCATAGAAAGCACTTAATGATAATTGTGTATTAAACAATGTGTTCACCCATAGATTAGTTTTTCTTATGACCAGTCATTATTAAGTGGGTGTGTCTAGAATGTAGCAAAACATCAGTATTTGTGCTGTAGGTTTAAAATGAAGAGACTTCATCATTTCATCTTACATTGCAGAATGACATTATGAATCTTTAAATCACAATGCTGCTTAATCTACCTATGGTGTTTTCTGAATTCCTTCCTGTCAGTCTGACTCTCCCCTTAGCTATTACCTTCTCTGCTCATTTTCATACCTTTCCTTTTGCACACCTGGACAATGTCAGCATGCAAAACCAAGGATGCTGAGAAAAATTTTATCCTTTCCTTAGAAACACCCTAGGGAATTACATCTTTGCCCAGCTGTATGGATAATCCTTACTTATAAGCATTCAATTTTGAACAAACACAAAATAGTAATTTTCAAGTAATTATTTTATCAGGGATGGATTTGAATGTTATGAGTCTTCAGAAGAGATGATTAGCTGCTTTGCAATCTAAAGTTTTATTGGCATTATCACAACTGAATCCTGGCTGTACTTTGCATTTTAGTTTTTTGGAATATCAAGATCAAGATATAAAACTACCACCAGTGATTTCCCAGTCACTAGTCCCGAGAGCAAATTGGCCACTATTTATATTTTTAATCTATTTCTTACAAATAATCTTAATGAACTGGAAACTGAGTTTTTCATGGGCTGCTAGAGTATTTATAACATGACACACATGCTTCCTGTGGGTCACCAGGATAATCTCCTCTTCACAGAAAATATCGTAAAAGGAAGTCCAAAGAGTTTCCTACACAAAAGAAGTCTATAATTTTTAAATGCAGAAGCATTTTATTTAGAAGGTTATTTTTCTAATATAAAAGTTAGATTTTCTTATATACTCTCCTTTTTTTAATCTTAAAAAATAAACTTTTGTAGAATGCTCTTATTTCCATCTACCTCATTCCTTTTATATATTCAAACTCAGAACCACTTATCTTATTTAGAAGGTTATTTTTCTAATATAAAAGTTAGATTTTCTTATATACTCTCCTTTTTTTATCTTAAAAAATAAACTTTTGTAGAATGCTCTTATTTCCATCTACCTCATTCCTTTTATATATTCAAACTCAGAACCACTTATCATATGTTTGTAGAGATAGGTGGGTAAGGAAAGAGTTACCGTAAATTAGAAAAGGGTATGCTTTTCAATTTACTTTTACATTACTACATTAGAATAGGGTATGCTTTTTAATTTACTTTTGTATTTTAGTACAACACACAGATATAAAAGTGCTGAAATCTTATTTGTACAGCTTATTTAATTTTCAAAACAGAACATAACTATCATCACCAAAAGCCCCAGTGTGCCTCCTCCCAATCACTATTCCTTCCCATCCCCAAATGTAACTCCTATCTTGACTTCCTAAACCAGAGATTTGTTTTGCTAGGCTTTAAACTATATATAAATGGGATCATACGGTATGTTTCTTTGGTACATGGGTTCTTTTTGCCCAACATTATGTTTATGAGATGTATTCATGTTGCCTGTAGCAGTAGTTCATCCCTTCTCATTGTACAGTATTAAGTGGTGTGAATAGATCACAGTTTGGGTACTTGCTTATTAATGAGCATTTGGATATTGCCCAGTTTGAGACTTCTATAAATAATGCTATTATGAACATTCTAATG